>NC_057803.1:13262677-13463760 GCF_018294505.1 Triticum aestivum
GTAGGAAAGAATCTATTATTTATTTCCTAAAGAAAATTGCATTAATGAGAGAGATCCGTTGATTTGGCTAAGGTAGGAAAGAATCTATTATTTGTTTCCTAAAGCAAATTGCATTAATGGGAGAGATCCGTTGATTTGGCTAAGGTAGGAAAGAATCTATTATTTGTTTGCTAAAGGAAATTGCATTAATGAAAGAGATCTGTTGATTTGGCTAAGGTAGGAAAGAATCTATTATTTGTTTCCTAAAGAAAATTGCATTAATGAGAGAGATTTGTTGATTTGGCTAAGGTAGGCGGTTTTTGCGGTTCTTGGCGGCTCAGTGTGAGGTGGGGCGAGGTACAAAAAAATATCATGGAAGGTGAGACGAAAAAAAACCTGGGAGGTGGGAGTTGTCCCTGGTTAACCTACGAAATTTCATAGATTTTTTTAGGACGAAAAAAAACCAGTGGAGGTGGGACGAAAATTGGCCGGCGGAGACTACCACCTCCTACTACTGACTTTTTTCTTAATTAATAACTCCACCCTCCTGCTGGTTTTTTTCTAATCTAATTCAATCTATTGATCCTTCCTTAGTCACAATGCACTTACATGTAGCCCCGACAGATCGGTTTCCATATGAAATAAAACACAATCATCAATCAATCCTTGGTTCTCTTTTATAGGACTTGTTGCCATACATGAACCATATGATAACTTCCATATACAAAATAAAGGGAAACACAATCAGGATTCCTTCCTTTCCAAAGTTCTAGCCACCGACCCCCTCCCCAGACCGCGTTCTTTTTCCCATGCCACCATCGACAATCTGCTCTCCCATTTCCTCGTCCTCCCCATGTTGTGAAGTTCCAACGCACAACTACACAAACACCAGTGACATAGAAAACCACCGCCTCCTCCTCCGCACCACCGCCTACTCTATTTTTCCCCTCTGTGTGGTGACCTGAATGAAAGGCGGTGGATCTGGGATGCGCCTGGTTCCACAAGACGTCAGGCGTAAGGAAGGATGGAAAACCACCGGCTGGATGGCCAAGGGTGGCCCATTGAAGGTTTGAAACCTCCTATGGCGTAATTTTGTGCAACCTGCATGAAGATTGTAGGAGCTATCCATGTGGTCATTCCATCGGCAACAAGTACGTATTGGATAGCACATAATTTGAAATTCTTGACGGAGTTGACTGACCATGACTTTGACTCTCACAATGTTGCATGTTCTTCGGAGTTGACTGGTGGCGTTTTTAGGTTATTACTACCATGAAGATGAGAGGAACATCGAGAAAAATCCTTTCCCTAAAAAATGGATGGGAGGAATATCTTGGTCTATGATTTCATGATGAATAGGACCCTAAGAAAGCAGTGGATGATGCCCCGTTGATTCTCTTTGAATTCGGCTATTGTGGGAATGTGTATAGTCAGGCTTGGAGTGAGCGCTCCATGCATGTGTGTCAGTGGCACTCAGAGATTGGTTGTGCCGCTCTTGTGAGGGTGTGTGGGAGTGGTGTGCTCGAGACACGCCAATCTCGTGAGCAGGTGCGGAGATGAGTTGCACAACAGAAACATTGGTGGGATGAACCCAAACCTTTATTTTTTTTCTAATATGAATTATCCTTCCTTCTTAGAAAAACATGTTTTGAGTAAAGTTATCTTTACTATAGACATATATTGACAATTAATCAAGTATCAACATCATTGCATGCTTATTGCGTGGAATGTGTGTCCCAATGTTGACAAAAGGTATAAAAAGATTGTCTTGGAATTATTATTTTCTTGGGAAGATATTGCCCTGAATTCTCATTTCTCATCAGAAATTTAGTATCCATTTTCGTTGATCTTATTTGCAATATGTACAAGTCAGTAATAATCTAAGGGGGTGCCCTACCGGAGAAGATTATGATAGTTGGACAAGAAACTTGGTACTGTCGTGCAAGGTAGAGGTAGGAGAAATAGGAGATAAAAGCATGCATGGTGGGAGAAGGAAGTCGAGTGTCGCGTGGTAGCTCAGACATGGAGTGTGGAAGAAAGACAATGACGAGATGTATGTACCTACTAGATCATGACCATGAGATATCATCCCATAAAAATGGCCTTTGACTCTCATGTCACATGAATTTTCTCTTTGTATATATATATTTGTTAGTCCGTGGCAACGCACGGACACTTAGCTAGTATCAAACGGAGTCCAAACGGAATAAAACCTTCGGGAACGTGATTTTCTCACCGAACGTGATCCAGGAGACTTGGACCCAACTCCAAGGAGTCAAAGAGGCGGTCACGAGGGTGGGGGGCGCCCCCCTAGGGCATGCCCCTTGCCTTGTGGGCCCCTCGGTGCTCCACCGACGTACTCCTTCCTCCTATATATACCTACGTACCCCCAAACGATCAGAAGAGGATCCAAAAACCTAATTCCACCGCCGCAACTTTCTGTATCCACGAGATCCCATCTTGGGGCCTAATCCGGAGCTCTGCCGGAGAGGGCCGTCATCACGGAGGGCTTCTACATCATCATAGACACTCCGATGAAGTGTGAGTAGTTTACCTCAGACCTTCGGGTCCATAGTTAGTAGCTATATGGCTTCTTCTCTCTTTTTGGATCTCAATACAAAGTTCTCCCCCTCTCTTGTGGAGATCTATTCGATGTAATCTTCTTTTTGCGGTGTGTTTGTTGAGACAGATGAATTGTGGGTTTATGATCAAGTCTATCTATGAATAATATTTGAATCTTCTCTGAATTCTTTTATGTATGATTGGTTATCTTTGCAAGTCTCTTCGAATTATCCGTTTGGTTTGGCCAACTAGATTGGTAGTTCTTGCCATGGGAGAAGTGCTTAGATTTGGGTTCGATCTTGCGGTGTCCTTTCCCAATGACAGAAGGGGCAGCAAGGCACTTATTGCATCGTTGCCATCGAGGATAACAAGATGGGGTTTATTTCATATTGCATGAATTTATCTCTCTACATCATGTCATCTTGCTTAAAGCGTTACTCTGTTTTTAACTTAATACTCTAGATGCATGCTGGATAGCGGTCGATGAGTGGAGTAATAGTAGTAGATGCAGAATCGTTTCGGTCTACTTGTCACGGACGTGATGCCTATATACATGATCATGCCTAGATATTCTCATAACTATGCTCAATTCTATCAATCGCTCAACAGTAATTTGTTCACCCACCGTAGAATACTTATGCTCTTGAGAGAAGCCACTAGTGAAACCTATGGCCCCCGGGTCTATTCTCATCATATCAATCTCCATCAGTTTAATCCTGTTTTGCTTTTTTTACTTTGCCTTTTACTTTTCACTTTGCATATCTATACCAAAAATACCAAAAATATTATATCTATCAGATCTCACTCTCGTAAGTGACCGTGAAGGGATTGACAACCCCTAATCGCGTTGGTTGTGAGTAGCTATTGTTTTGTGCAGGTACGAGGGACTTGAGCATGGCCTCCTACTAGATTGATACATTGGTTCTCAAAAACTGAGGGAAATACTTACGCTACTCTGCTGCATAATCCCTTCCTCTTCGGGGAAATCCAACGCAAGCTCAAGAGGTAGCAAGGGCTGGCAGGCGAAGAGACTGACGGCTGGGCCTGTGCCCAGACAGTTTACCATTGTACCCCTGGGGGGTAGGCCTATATAAACCCCCAGGGCACCCATGCAAAGGGTTCCGACCCATTAGAACTTGACCAGATCATAGAGGGAGGAGAGAGCTAGCCCTGCCTTCTCCTACCTTCAGATACAGCTCGAGGAGCGCCCTTGTATTCACTTAGCCTTAGTGATCATGCGGAGACCCCGTAGAGCAGGACTAGGGGTGTTATCTCCTAGGAGAGCCCCGAACCTGGGTAAAGTACGTCGGCGTTCGTGTCTACGCCTCATCCCGTTTCTAGGCACCGGCGACGTTCTACTCGCTCCCACCATGATAATCCATCCATTGGCATATGTCGCATCCATCTCCCGACATTTGGCGCCCACCATGGTGCCAGGTGCACCGTCGTCCGAAGACCCGTTCTGGACGGGAACCCTTTTCCTCCCTGATGAGCGCAGCCAGCCTGGCACGCCAGACGGAGTCTGTGCCGACGCACTGCATGGCGCTGAAATCGCCTGCGCGGCCAGTTGCCTCACCGATCTTGTCGGTGAGGTCCGCCTCTCTGATGAGCCCGCATCCGACGCGGGCACAGGCGGCCCCGAGAGCCTCCTCGCAGGCCTCCTCGATTAACTCCACGTCGCCAGCGAACCAGCTGGGGACTTGGAGTCTGTAGGCTCCACCGATCCGATGTTGGTCGACTCCGACACCACGTCGCTTGACACGTTCCCCACCAACGTGGTGGTCTATGACGAGCCGCTCCCTTGCGCAGAGAGCGGCGGAAGCACCGTCACGGAAGTGCTTGTCATTGATCATGGCGAGCACTCCGGCGGGGGTGATTATGACCCGCTCAGTGCGGCGCTGCAAGATCTGGCAGCGCCCATTCCCGAAGATGCCGATGCCGAGACGCTGGAGGCACACCTCCTTCATCTAGTCGAAGGCGCCAAGAAGCTGGCCAGCATAAGATGCCTATCAGAGGCCTACCAGCGCGAGATGGACCACGCAGTGGGCGGCACGCCGGCTCCAGCTGGACCTAGCCGCCTTGGCACGGTCCGGCAGCGCGGCGTGGCCATCACCGACCTGTTCGAGGCAAATCGCCCTGTTTACGTCACGCCTGCGGAGAACATCCGGGCCGCCCAGGCGGCGGCGGACGAGCTGGACAAATTCGAGGGTGAAGAACGTCGCTTGATGATGGAGCGCGTCCAGCGACTCCTTGACGCGGCTGCAGAGCAGAACGAGGCCGGCTGCCACACTGATGTGTCGCACCGACAGAATGACGACCTGCCTCCCCGCCGAGACCAAGGGCTACATCTCGGGCGCCGACTGGTGCCGTCCGTGGAAGAAAAGACAAGGAGCCGGCTGCCAGCCACAGTTGGACTCGCATCACCATAGAGCGCGACCAAGACGGCCGGCCAAGAGCAGTGGAACGACAGGACGACTGTCCGCCTCCGCCCCCCCACCCCTGCAGGGAAAGGCGAGTCTCCCTGCCGCCTGTTGATCACCCGACACTCGGCGACCACCTTGGCCGCCGAGAGGGAGTCAGAGAGAATGACGCCCGCCACCGGATCGACCGTCTCCACCGATCCCTAGCGCTTGAAGAAGAAGATGAGTTGGTCCGCCGTGTTTCGGCCCCCGCATTCGAGATGAGCCCTTCCCCAAAGGGTTCACGCTCCCAAGAGGCACACCCAAATACACCGGCTCCATGAAGCCGAAAGACTGGCTAGTCGACTACTCCACGGCCGTCAGCATAGAAAATGGCAACAAGCGTGTTGCCGTGAAGTATGTTCCGCTCATGCTCCAGGGCACGACCCGGACATGGTTGAACAGCTTAAAGCCCCGCAGCATCAACAGTTGGGTCGACTTCACCGACGCCTTCGTCCGCAACTTCACCAGCACATACAAGCGGCCTCCCAAACCTCGCCAGCTTTCCTTGTGTGTGCAGGGCCCCAACGAGTCAACTTGCGACTACCTCATGCGCTGGGCCGAGCTCCGCAACTCCTGCGAGGGCGTGCACGAGGTGCAGGCCATTGAGTACTTCACTGGAGGATGCCGAGAGGGCACCCTCACAGGCTTCTCTGCGATGAGCCGGAGACCCTCGACAAGCTGCTGATCATAGCAGACAAATATGCCACGGCCGACTCCTCCATGAAGACGGAGATCCAAGTTAGTGCGACAGGCAAGGTGGCTCCTCAGGCTCCTCGAACCCCAGCTGGAGACGCCAGTCGGCATCAACAGCAAAACAACCACAAGCACAAAGCCCCACAGCCGGCTTCCACCAGTCGGCAGGTGGCGACAGTCGAAGACCAGCAGCCGGAAGGGCAGCTTCCGCCCAAACGCCAGAAGGGCGGCAAGCCCAACTGGCAACCGGCTTTCTCATATGAGCAGACTTTGGATGGACCCTGCAAATTCCATAGTGGCGTGAAGCCGTCCAACTACACCACTGGGAAGTGCCACTGGCTCACCAGGATCGCCAAGGGAGATGGCCTTTTGCCTCCCCCACCTGCTGGGCAGCCGCCTCCTCCTCCGCCCCAGTAGCCGGCGGTCAGACTAGTCGGCGCGATACAAGACGAGTACCCAGAAGAGCATGGAACCTATGTCGTGTTCACCAGCGTGGCCGATGATCGATGCAGCAGGCGGCTGCAGCAGCAAGAGGTGAATGCAGTAGCATCTGAGACACCAGAGTTCATGCATTGGTCTGAGAAGCCCATCAGCTGGAGCAGAGCTGACCACCCGGAAGTAATGCCCAAACCCGGCTCCTATGCCTTGGTTTTGGACGCCACCTTTGCCACAGACAAGCGAGCTGCTCGCTTCTCCAGAGTCATGATAGACGGTGGCAGCAACATCAACATCCTATACAAGGATACCATGGAGAAATTAGGAATCAGACAGAGGTAGCTTCAGTCCAGCCAGATAGTGTTCCATGGCATAGTTCCTAGCCTTTCCTGCTCACCAATCGGCAAAATTCTGATTGATGTCCTCTTTGGGGACAAAGAGCATTTTCGCCAAGAGTCAGTTTGGTTCGAGGTGGTGGACCTTGAGAGCCCGTACCATGCGTTACTTGGCCGGCCTGCCCTGGCCAAGTTCATGGCTGTCCCCCACTTTGCTTACCTCAAGATGAAGATGCCGAGTTCCAAGGGGATTCTGACCATAACTGGCGACTACAAGAAGTCGTCTGCCTGCGCAACAGAAAGCAGTCGGCTGGCCGAGTCCCTTGTGATAGCAACTGAGAAGCGGCTCCTTGATCGGGTTGTGGCGATGGCAAGCAAGCAGCCAGAGATGTCGCCTGATCCCAAGGAGTCGGAAGCTGAGGGCTCGTTCAAGCCGGCCAAAGAAACGAAGAAGATACCCTTGGATCCGGAGCACCCGGAGAGGTACGCTGTCGTAGGTGCAAACCTCGACAGCAAATAGGAAGGCGAGCTCGTCGATTTCCTCCATGAGAATCGAGACATCTTTGCATGGTCCCCCAAAGACATGCCAGGTGTCCCAACGGATTTCGCCGAGCACAAATTACATGTCCGGTCTGATGCCAAGCCAGTCAGGCAGCCCTTACGCCGCTTGTCAGAAGAGAAGAGAAGAGTTGTCGGAGAAGAGATAGCCCGGCTCCTGGCAACCGGCTTCATGATGGAAGTGTTCTTTCCGGAATGGCTAGCCAACCCGGTCCTGGTACTGAAGAAGAACAAGCAATGGTGAATGTGTATTGACTACACTAGCCTCAACAAAGCATGCCCCAAGGACCCGTTGGCTTTGCCAAGGAAAGACCAAGTGATAGACTCCACAGCCGGATGCGAGCTGTTGAGTTTCTTGGATGCATATTCAGGATATCACCAGATCAAGTTGAACCCGGCCGATAGGCTGAAGACCGCCTTCATCACACCATTTGGAGCCTTCTGCTACTTGACCATGACGTTCATCTTGAGGAACACTAGCGCCACCTTCCAGCGTTGCATGCAGAAGTGCCTCCTCAAGCAACTCGGCAGAAATGCCCATGTTTACGTGGACGATGTGGTGGTGAAGACGGAGAAGCGTGGAACACTAGTGGAAGACCTCAAGGAGACCTTTGAGAACTTGCGCCAATTTAAAATCAAGCTCAACCCGAAGAAATGCATCTTCGTAGTACCAGCTGATAACCCACAAGTATAGGGGATCGCAACAGCTTTCGAGGGTAGAGTATTCAACCCAAATTTATTGATTCAACACAAGGGGAGCCAAATAATATTCTCAAGTATTAGCAGATGAGTTGTCAATTCAACCACACCTGGAAACTTAGTATCGGCAGCAAAGTGTTTAGTAGCAAAGTAATATGATAGTGGTGGTAGCAGCAACAAAAGTAAAGACAGCAAAAGTAATGTTTTTGGTATTTTGTAGTGATTGTAACAGTAGCAGCGGGAAAGTAAATAAGCGTAAACCAGTATATGGAACACTCGTAAGCACCGGATCAGTGATGGATAATTATGTCGGATGCGGTTCATCATGTAACAGTCATAATATAGGGTGACACAGAACTAGCTCCAATTCATCAATGTAATGTAGGCATGTATTCCGTATATAGTCATACGTGCTTATGGAAAAGAACTTGCATGACATCTTTTGTCCTACCCTCCCGTGGCAGCGGGGTCCTATTGGAAACTAAGGGATATTAAGGCCTCCTTTTAATAGAGAATCGGAACAAAGCATTAGCACATAGTGAATACATGAACTCCTCAAACTATGGTCATCATCGGGAGTGGTCCCGATTATTGTCACTTCGGGGTTGCCGGATCATAACACATAGTAGGTGACTATATACTTGCAAGATAGGATCAATAACTCACATATATTCATGAAAACATAATAGGTTCAGATCTGAAATCATGGCACTAGGGCCCTAGTGACAAGCATTAAGCATAGCAAAGTTTTGGAAAAGTAGAGATACGACGGAGACGTATCACTCCCCCAAGCTTAAACCCTTCCTTGTCTTCAAGCAATTCAGTTGACAAACTGAAAGAAAGAAAGAAAAACTTTTACAAACTCTGTTTGCTCTTGTTGTTATAACTATGTCAAGCCAGCATTCAAGTTTTCAGCATAGATCATAACTAACCACATTTGCAATAATTCTCAGGTCTCATGATTACTCATATCAATAGCATAATCAACTAGCAAGTCATAATAATAATAATTCTCGGATGACAACACTTTCTCAAAACAATCATAATATGATATAACAAGATGGTATCTCGCTAGCCCTTTCTGAGACCGCAAAACATAAATGCAGAGCACCTTTAAAGATCAAGGACTGACTAGACATTGTAATTCATGGTAAAAGAGATCCAATCATAGTCACACCCAATATAAATTAACAGTGATGAATGCAAATGACGGCTGTGCTCTCCACCTAGTGCTTTTTAATAAGAAGGTGATGACTCAACATAAAAGTAAATGGATAGGCCCTTCGCAGAGGGAAGCAGGGATTTGTAGAGGTGCCAGAGCTCGGTTTTGAAATAGAGATAAATTGTATTTTGAGCGGTATACTTTCATTGTCAATGTAACAACTAAGAGATGGCGATATCTTCGATGCTAAACACATTATAGGCGGTTCCCAAACAGAATGGTAAAGTTTACACCCCCCCTCCACCAACATGCATCAATCCATGGCTTGCTCGAAACAACGAGTGCCTCCAACATACATCAGGTCCCAGGGGGAGTTTTGTTTGCAATTAATTTTGATATAGTTTGCATAAAGCATGGGACTGGGCATCCCGGTGACGAGCCATTTTCTCGTGAGTGAGGAGCGGAGTCCACTCCTCTTGAGAATAACCCGCCTAACACGGAAGATAAGGACGGCCTTGGTTGATACATGAGCTATTCGAGTATACAAAACAGAATGTTTATTTGAAGGTTTAGAGTTTGGCACATACAAATTTACTTGGAACGGTAGGTAGATACCGCATATAGGAAGGTATAGTGGACTCATCTGGAATAACTTTGGGATTTAAGGGATTGGATGCACAAGCAGTATTCCCACTTAGTACAGGTAAAGGCTAGCAAAAGACTGGGAAGCGACCAACTAGAGAGCGACAACAGCCATGTACATGCATTAAAATTAATAAACATTGGATGCAAGCATGAGTAGGATATGATCCAACATGAACATAAATATCGTGAAGGCTATGTTGGTTTTGTTTCAACTACATGCGTGAACATGTGCCAAGTCAAGTCACTTAAATCAATCAAAGGAGGATACCACCCCATCATACCACATCATAATCATCTCAATAGCATGTTGGCGCACAAGGTAAATCATTATAACTCGTAGCTAATCAAGCATGGCACAAGCAACTATGATCTCTAATTGTCATTACAAACATGTTTATTCATAATAAGCTGAACCAAGAATGAGGGACTCATCATATTTACAAAAACAAAAGAGGTCGAGTTCATACCAGCTTTTCTCATCTCAGTCAGTCCATCATATATCATCATAATTGCCTTTCACTTGCACGACCGAACGGTGTGAATGATAATAAGAGTGTACGTGCATTGGACTAAGCTGGAATCTGCGAGCATTCAATAAACAGGAGAAGACAAGGCAATATGGGCTCTTGGTTAAATCAACAATAATGCATATAAGAGCCACTTCCACAATTTAATTATGGTCTTCTCTTACTGACCCCAAAGAAAAGAAAAGAAATAAAACTATTTACACGGGAAAGCTCCCAACAAACAAAAGAAGAACGAGAAATATTTTTGGGTTTTCTTTTTAATTATTACTACTACAGCAGAAAAATAAACTACTACTAATTTTTTTTCTTAAGGTTTAGCAAACACACAAGAAGAAAGCAGGAAAAGGAAACTAAACTAGCATGGATATTACAATGAAAAAGTATGAGCACCGACATTTAGCAATGAGTGTGTGTGAACATAAATGTAATGTCGGTGAGAAATACGTACTCACCCAAGCTTAGGCTTTTGGCCTAAGTTGGTCTATGGCCACGGCTGGTCTGGCGGATATCCATAATAATAGTTGTTGGGGTCGTACTGTGATGAGGAAGAATAGTTGGGATCATACTGTGATGAAGAAGAAGACTCTGACTGCCACTGGCTGACAGTCATCTCTGGATCCCAAGAATAAATAGATTGTCGTGGAGGCTCATCTTGTGGTTCCTGTTCCGGGGCTGGTGCGGGATTCTTGTAAGCTTGGACGGCAGCCCACCTAACGAGGTAGGGTCCTACAAAATTAAACAAAGAAGGAGCATGCAGGATAATAGTCTCAGGATGATGTTTGTTAAAGAACAATTGATACTTAAGCTCTCCTGCCCTATTCTTAACAATAAAATCATGTGCCACCATACTTTTATGATCTAGATAAACACGGGGCAGCACCTTTTCTTTCTTCTCAGCATGCCTAATAGGTATGTTAAAACGTGCAGCTAGGCGTGTAGCATAGACGCCTCCAAAGACGGGACCCTTAGTACGGTTCATACTTAACCGTCTAGCAATAATACCACCCATACTAAAAGTGTTAACACTATATAAACCGTGGTGCAGAATAATTATATCAGGGATACTAAGGTCTCCACAGTTTCCGCGTCCAATTAAACAACGACTAGCAAATAATGCAAAGTAACGTAAAACAGGAAAATGTATGCTAGTGATTCATGCATTGGAAACCTTCCTAGTTTCTCCTACATTGATAGTATCAATAAACCCAGCCACATCATCATGATGTGGTTCTTCTGTCTTGCCCTCAAAAGGGACTAAACAAATCCGACAGAAATCATAAAGGGACATCTCCATATGCTCATCATATAAATGAAACTCCACCGTAGGTGGTGAGTTCCTAGAATGAAAATGAAAGTTTTGCACAAAAGTATTGGTGAGTAAGAGATACTGATCGCATTGGTCGTGAAAGAATGCGGTGAGGCCTGCATTGTGAGCCAATTCATGAAAATCTTCATAGATACCGACTGCTCTCAAGAAATCATCAGAAGGCCATTCACACGCCCGAATCTCCGCGGTGCGGGGCAAATTATACTTAGGCTTTGGTGCCTTTTCCTTCGAGCTTTGGCTTGATGAGCCCCTCAAAAATCTCCTCATTATTTTTCTGAAATTGTCTGAAATTTTTAGTAACTTCAAACAAAAGTGAACCAACTTCAATAATATTGATAGCAACTACTCCTACAAGTGCCTAGAGCCTATATCATGCATTAGAACTACTTGGAACCATATAAATTTGACATGCAAGCTCAAGAACATGGTCACCTATGCAGCACAAATTTGCAAAGAATAAAGCACTAGAACAAAAACTAATTGGACCAATGGAGGAGTCACATACCAAGGAACAATCTCCCCAAGCAGTTTTGCGAGAGGTGCTTTGAGCAAGGAGATCGAAAATCACAGCAAAAGTGGCTGGAACTCGTGCTTGAGTTGGTTTTTCGGGTTTGTGTGAGACAGAGGAAGAAGATGGGTGCTGGGATAAGTGGAGGAGGGCCACCGTGGGCCCACGAGGCAGGGGGTGCTCCCTAGAGGGGGGGGGGGCGCCCACCACCCTCGTGGCCAGGTGGCAGCTCCTCCCGCGGTAATTTTTGCACAGTAAATCCTCAAATATTCCCGAAAAAATCATATTAAATTGGCATGGCATTCTGAGGACTTTTATTTTCGGGATATTTTTATATTGCACGGATAAGTCAGGAAACAGACAGAAAAATACTAACTTTACTTTATTTCTACTAATTAACAGAAAATATAGAGAGGGTACAGAAGGTTGTGCTTCTAGTTTCATCCATCTCATGCTCATCAAAAAGAATCCACTAACAAGGTTGATCAAGTCTTGTTAACAAACTCATTCCGATAATCATGAAACCGGAGAAATTTCCAATAACACTAAGTTACCTCAACGAGGATATGCACATCCCCAATAATAAGAATATCATATTTCTTCTTGACAGTAGGAGGAGGAAATTCAAAACCTCCAAATATAATCGATGGAATTTTTCCAATAGAGTTGATACTATGAACTTGAGGTTGTTTCCTTGGAAAGTGTACCGTATGCTCATTACCATTAACATGAAAAGTGACATTGCCTTTGTTGCAATCAATAACAGCCCCTGCAGTATTAAGAAAAGGTCTTCCAAGAATAATAGACATACTATCATCCTCAGGAATATCAAGTATAACAAAGTCCGTTAAAATAGTAACGTTTGCAACCACAAAAGGCACATCCTCACAAATACCGACAGGTATAGCAGTTGATTTATCAGCCATTTGCAAAGATATTTCAGTAGGTGTCAGCTTATTCAAGTCAAGTCTACGATATAAAGAGAGAGGCATAACACTAACACCGGCTCCAAGATCACATAAAGCAGTTTTAATATAATTTCTTTTAATGGAGCAAGGTATAGTAGGTACTCCGGGGTCTCCAAGTTTCTTTGGTATTCCACCCTTAAAAGTATAATTAGCAAGCATGGTGGAAATTTCAGCTTCCGATATCTTTCTTTTATTAGTAATGATATCCTTCATATATTTAGCATAAGGATTTGTTTTGAGCACATCAGTTAGTCTCATACGCAAAAAGATAGGCCTAATCATTTCAGCAAAGCGCTCAAAATCTTCATCATCCTTTTTCTTGGATGGTTTTGGAGGAAAAGGCATGGGTTTCTGAACCCAAGGTTCCCTTTCTTTACCATGTTTCCTAGCAACAAAGTCTCTTTTATCATAACGTTGATTCTTTGATTGTGGGTTATCAAGATCAACAGCATGTTCAATTTCTACATCATTATCATCACTAGGTTGAGCATCATCATGAACATCATCATTAATATTTTTACTAGGTTCATGTTCATTACCAAGTTGTGTTTCAGCATCATACATAGAAATATCATTTGGATTATCAAGTGGTTCAGCAATAGGTTCACTAGAAATTTGCACAGTTCTATCATTTTTCTTCTTCTTCTTTTTAGAAGAACTAGGAACATCAATCTTATTTCTTTGAGAATCTTGCTCGATTCTCTTAGGGTGGCCTTCAGGATACAAAGGTTCCTGAGTTATTCTACCAGTTCTAATAGCCACTCTAAGAGCATAGTCATTTTTCTTACTATTCATTTCATCAAGCACTTCTTTTTGAGCCTTAAGTACTTGTTCTACTTGAGTGGTAACCATAGAAGCATGTTTGCTAACAAGTTTAAGTTCACCTTTAATATTAGCCATATAATCACCCGAGCGTCTAATCATATAAGCATTTTCTTTTAATTGTCTACCAAAATAAGCATTGAAGTCTTCTTGCTTAAACATAAAGTTATCAAACTCATCCAAGCACTGACTAGCAATTTTAGTAGGAGGAATCTCAGCTTTATCATATCTATAGAGAGAATCTACCTTTACTACCTGTGTCGGGATATCGGGATCAGGAGGTTCTTCAGTAAATAAAGAATTGAGATCATATGTTTCTTCAACAGGCGGTGAATTAAGACCATGTATTTCTTCAATAGGAGGTAAATTCTTAACGTCTTCAGCTTTAATACCTTTCTCTTTCATAGATTTCTTTGCCTCTTGCATATCTTCGGGACTAAGGAATAAAACATGTCTCTTCTTCGGAGTTGGTTTAGGAATAGGCTCAGTAATTGGAGCAGGAGTTGGCTTAGGAGGTGCCCAATTATTTTCATTTGTCAACATATTATTCAATAGGATTTCAGCTTCATCCGGTGTTCTTTCCCTGAAAAGAGAACCAACACAACTATCCAGGTAATCTCTGGAAGCATCGGTTGGTCCATTATAAAAGATATCAAGTATTTCAGGTTTCTTAAGAGGATGATTAGGCAAAGCATTAAGTAACTTGAGAAGCCTTCCCCAAGCTTGTGGGAGACTCTCTTCTTTGATTTGCACGAAGTTGTATATTTCCCTCAAAGCAGCTTGTTTCTTATGAGCAGGGAAATATTTAGTAGAGAAGTAATAAATCATATCCTGGGGACTACGCACACAACCAGGATCAAGAGAATTAAACCATATCTTAGCATCACCCTTTAATGAGAATGGAAATATTTTGAGTATATAAAAGTAACACGATCTCTCATCATTAGTGAACAGGGCAGCTATATCATTTAACTTAGTAAGATGTGCCACAACAGTTTCAGATTCATAGCCATAAAACGGATCAGATTCAACTAAAGTAATTATATCAGGATCAACCGAGAATTCATAATCTTTATCAGGAACACATATAGGTGAAGTAGCAAAAGCAGGGTCGGGTTTCATTTTATCTCTAAGTGATTCTTTGTTCCATTTAACTAATAACCTCTTAAGCTCATATCTATCCTTGCAAGATAAAATAGCGGCAGAAGATTCCATATCAAAAAGATAGCCCTCATGAATAACAGGCATATTTTCATCATCACTATCATCATCATATTCAGATTCAATAATTTCTTTTTCTCTAACCCTAGGAATTTGTTCATCAAGAAATTCACCAAGGGGCACAGTAGTATCGGACATAGAAGTAGTTTCATCATAAGTATCATGCATAGCAGAAGTGGCATCATCAATAACATGCGACATATCAGAACGAATAGCAGAAGCAGGTGTAGGTGTCGCTAACTTACTCATAACAGAAGGTGAATCAAGTGCAGAGCTAGATGGCAGTTCCTTACCTCCCCTCGTAGTTGAGGGATAGATCTTGGTTTTTGGATCTCTCAAGTTCTTCATAGTGTCCAGCAGATATAAATCCCAAGTGACTCAAAGAATAGAGCTATGCTCCCTAGCAACGGCGCCAGAAATTAGTCTTGATAACCCACAAGTATAGGGGATCGCAACAGCTTTCGAGGGTTGTCGGAGTAAATAACCATGGGTAGCCTAGCCGGCTCCCCCTGGCCCTTCTGAAAAAATTACGAGCCGATTGGACCCTCAAGAATCCAAGACACGGGGCCGCCTTCCCCTGGTCGGCTGTCTCCCAGGCCGGCTATCGGAAGGCGGCCTGACTTCAGCCCTCATGAAGAAAAGCCACGGGAGGGCCGGCTCCGAGAAGCCGGCCGCGAGAAGGCTGACTCCGAGAAGCTGGCTCCCACAAAGCGGTCAAGATCGTACCCTCGAAGTCTGCATCCACATAACAGCGATGTGACGGGGCGTGGCTACAGTGAAGCCTGCCACCCCCGAATCCCGGAGCACGCCTGGCACAGTGCGCCGTACGGGTGGCCATGACCCGTCCGGCGCAGCACTGTTGCCACGTTGACCCTGATGTCATCCACGACGGGCTACCAGTACGGCCCACGGGCGGTGGGCCCCTTCGGGCAGAGAGACACCCGAAGGTGGCCAGGCCTCCCCCAGTCGGCCCAAGATAGAGCCGGCTCCCCACAGCCGGCTTGCCACCTCCCTCTAAGAAGACGCTCCATTAAGAAGACAAGACGCGGTGAGGCTACAGCGATCGCCCGCCGGGCAGCGGCATTGTAGCCACGCCCACCTCGGCGAAGCCCTCGTCACCAAGATTGAGCAATAGTAACCAGCCCCCGACAAGGCCCTGGACAGTGGGGCCCGCCTGTCGACCAAGGCGCTGGCAGCCGGCGGGACCCACCAGCCGGCGGGCACCAGCAGTCGGCGCAGAAGCCAGCGAGTGTAGACGCAGACAGCTGGGCCCCACACCCAGCCGGATTACCATTGTACCCCGGGGGGTAGGCCTATATAAACCCCCCGGGGCACCCATGCAAAGGGTTGATCACTGCTAGTCTTAGACACCGCATAGGGAAGAGAAGAGAGCAAGCCGTGCCCTTCTTCTTCCTCTCACCGAACAGCTCGAGGAGCATCGTATAGCTACTTGTTCATCTAGTGATCATGCGGAGACCCCGCAGAGCAGCAGTAGGGGTGTTATCTCCACGGAGAGCCCCGAAGCTAGGTAAGATTCGCCGGCGTGCATGTCTTCGCCTCATCCCGTTTCCAGGCACCGGCGACGTCTTACTGGATCCCACAATGATAAGCCACCCGTTGGCATATGTCGCACCTACCACCCGACATTTGGCGCCCACCATGGGGCCAGGTGCACCGTCGTCCGGAGATCTATTCTGGATGGGAACCCTCTTCCTCCCCTGCAAGCGTTGCCAGCCCGGCACGCCCGATGGCGCTTGCCACGACGCGCTGCAAGGCGTCACCAACATCTGTGCGGCGAGTGGCCTCGCCGATCTCCTTGACAAGACCCTCATCTCCGACGAGCTCGCCTCCGACGCGGGCACCGACCACCTCGTCAACCTCCTCGGCCAGCTCCACGTCTCCGGCGAGCCTGCTGTGGACTTGGAGTCGGTTGGCTCCACCGATCCGATGCCTGTCGACTCCGACACGGCCTCACTCGACACTTTCCCCACCAACATCGCAATCTACAACGACCCGCTTCCTCGCGCCGATGGCTGCGACGCTGTCACCACGGAGGTGATGGTCATCGGCCACGGCGGCGCTTCTGACGAGAGCGCCCATGATGCCCCGCACGCGGCGGTCCACGACTTGTCCATCCCCCTCCCGGCCGATGCCGACGCTGAAGCACTAGAGGCTCACCGCCTCGCCCTCCTCGCGGAGGGCCGGAAGTTGGTTTCCATGAGACGCCTCGCTGAGGCCCACCGACGCGAGGCCGACCACGCCGCCTTTGGCACGCCGCCCCCAGGCAGGCCCAGCCGGGCCGGCATTGTCAAACAGCGCGGCGCTGTCGTCGCCGATACGCTAGGAGTCGACCGCCCAGTCTACGCTACTCCACTCGAGAACCTGCGCGCCGCCCAGGCGGTCGTAGATGAGCTAGATGGACTGGGGGCCGAAGAACTTCCCCACATGACCCGACGCGTCCAGTAGCTAATCGATGCAGCCGTGCAGCGGCACGAAGCCGACGCCCGCACGGAAAGCCCTCCCCCGCGCCGAGATCACGGCGCGACGTCCCGGACGCCGACTACAGGTAAAACCCACGCGCGGCGTGAGAAAGAGCCGGCTGCCAGCCGAAGCCGAACCCGAATCTCCATCGAGCGAGACGCAGAAAGCCACCCCCGGGCCGTGGAGTGGCAGGGCAACCCGCCTCCGCCTCGGCCCCATCGAGAGAGATATCCCACCTCACCGCCTGTTGGGCATCCGACTCTCAGCGGCCGGCTAGGTCGCCGCGAGGGAGACGGCGAGAACGACGCCCACAATTGGATCGACCGCCTGGCGCGATCCCTGGCGCTGGAAGAAGAAGACGATGTCGGACCGCCTTGCTTCAGCCCCCGCATCCGCGACGAGCCTTTCCCCAAAGGGTTCTCGCTCCCAAGAGACACGCCCAAGTACAACGGCTCCGTGAAGCCGGAAGATTGGCTGATCGACTACTCCACGGCGGTTAGCATAGCCAACGGCAACAGGCGCGTTGCTGTGAAGTACGTGCCCCTCATGCTACAGGGCACGGCATGGACCTGGCTCAACAGCCTCAAGCCATACAACATCAATAGCTGGCTAGACTTCACAGAAGCTTTCATCCGCAACTTCACCAGCACCTACAAGCGGGCTCCCAAGCCCAGACAGCTCTCCTTGTGCGTACAAGGCCCCGCCGAGTCCACTCGCGACTACCTCACGCGTTGGGCCGAGCTCCGCAACTCTTGTGAAGGGGTGCACGAGGTGCAAGCCATAGAATACTTCACCGCCGGGTGCCGAGAAGGCACCCTCCTCAAGCACAAGCTCCTCTGTGACGAGCCGACTACCCTCGACGAGCTTCTGGTCATAGCGGACAAGTACGCCACCGCTGACTCCTCAATGAAGACCGAACTCCGGGTAGACGCGCCCGCAAAGGTACTCAACCCGGCGCCCATGACGCCGGCTGGGGACTCCAGCCGACGCCCACACCAGAACGACCACAAGCGCAAGGGCCCCGTGCCGCCCTCCACCAGTCGGCAGGTGGCCACAGTTGAAGACGAGCAGCCCAAAGCGCGGCCCGCACCCAAGAAGCAGAGGGGCGGCAAGCCGGCTTGGCAGCCGGCCTTCTCCTACGAGCAGACTCTTGACGCCCCGTGCAAGTTCCATAGCGGCGCGAAGCCGTCCAACCACACGACCCGGAAGTGCCACTGGCTCACCCAAATTTCCAAAGGCGAAGGGCTTGCACCGCCTCCGCCTGCCGGTCCGCCGCCTCCGGCTCCGCAGCCACCGGCCGCTCGGCCCGCAGTCGGAGCCGTGCATGATGAGTTCCCCGATGAGCATGCCGCCTATGTCATCTTTACAAGCCAGCCCGAAGACCGGCGCAACAGACACCGAGAGCACCAAGAAGTCAGCGTTGTCGCTGCCAACCCCGCCGAGCACATGCACTGGTCAGAAAAACCCATCAGCTGGAGCCGGGACGACCACCCAGAGGTGATGCCGTCTCCCGGCTCTTATGCGTTGGTTTTGGATGCCACCCTTGCAACGGATAGACGTGCCGCCCGTTTCTCCCGCGTGCTGATAGACGTCGGGAGCAGCATAAACATCTTGTACCGTGACACCTGGAGAAGCTAAATGTCAAGACGAAGCAACTCATGCCTACTCGGACTGTGTTCCATGGCATCGTACCCGGCCTGTCCTGCGCCCCCATTAGCAAGATCAAGATTGATGTACTTTTTGGGGACAAGGAGCATTTCCGCCGGGAGGCGATCTGGTTTGAAGTGGTGGACCTGGAGAGCCCCTACCATGCACTGCTTGGCCGACCTACCTTGGCCAGGTTCATGGCAGTTCCCCACTACACATACCTCAAGATGAAGATGCCAAGCACCAAGGGAATCATCACCATAGCCAGCGATTACGAGAAGTCCTCCGAGTGCGCAGCAGCCAGCAGTCGGCTGGCCGTGTCCCTTGTGATTGCCGAAGAAAAGAAGATGTTGGACCGAGTCGTGGCCATGGCCGGCAAACAGTCGGCCTTGTCCCTCGATCCCAAGGAGCATGATGCTCAAGGATCTTTCCAGCCGGCCAAGGAGACGAAGAAGATACCTCTTGACCCCGAGCACCCAGAGAGGTTCGCCGTCATTGGGGCAAGCCTGAACAGTAAATAGGAAGGCGAGCTCACCGATTTCCTCCGTGAGAATCGGGACATCTTTGCATGGTCCCCCAAGGACATGCCGGGTGTTCCGAAGGAATTCGTGAGCACAAACTACACGTCCGAGAAGACACAAAGTCAGTCAAACAACCCCTCCGCCGACTGTCGAAGGAGAAGAGAAGGATTGTGGGAGAGGAGATAGCCCGGCTTCTGGCAGCCGGCTTCATTATGAAAGTTTTCTTTCTAGAGTGGCTCGCCAACCCGGTCCTCGTGCTAAAGAAGAACAACAAGTGGCGCATGTGCATAGACTACATGAGCCTCAACAAGGCCTGCCCCAAAGATCCCTTTGCCCTGCCAAGGATTGATCAAGTGATAGACTCCACGGCCGGCTACGAGCTGTTGAGTTTCTTGGATGCTTACTCAGGGTACCACCAGATAAAGTTAGATCCGGCAGACCGCCTGAAGACCGCCTTCATCACGCCATTCGGAGCCTTCTGCTACCTGACTATGACATTCGGCTTGAGAAATGCCGGTGCCACTTTTCAGCATTGCATGCAGAAGTGCCTCCTCAAGCAGCTCGGAAGAAATGCCCACGTCTACATAGACGACATTGTGGTGAAGACGGAGAAGCGTGACACCTTGCTGGAAGACCTCAAGGAAACATTTGAGAACCTACGCCAGTTCCAAATCAAGCACAACCCCGAGAAATGCGTGTTCGGAGTGCCAACCGGCCAGCTCCTAGGCTTCCTGGTCTCCGAACGCGGCATCGAATGCAACTCAGTAAAGATCAAGGCCATTGAGAGAATGGCGATTCCCACCAAACTTCGAGACGTCCAGAAGTTTACCGGATGCTTGGCCTCCCTGAACCGTTTCATCAGCCAGCTCGGAGAGAAAGCTCTTCCCCTCTACCGCCTCATGAAGAAGACCAACCACTTCGAGTGGAATGACCAAGCCGACCAAGCTTTTCACGAGCTGAAGAAGATGCTGGCCATGTCGCCTGTCCTGGCGGCGCCGACTGAGAAAGAGCCCATGCTCCTCTACATCGCCGCAACCAGCCGGGTGGTCAGCACCGTCATCGTAGTCCAACGCCCAGAAGAAGGCCGAGCCCAGCCGGTCCAGAGGCCGGTGTACTATTTGAGCGAGGTGTTGTCTACCTCGAAGCAGAACTACCCGCACTACCAGAAGATGTGCTACGACGTGTACTTCGCCGCCAAGAAGCTGAAGCCCTACTTCCAAGAGCATCCCATCACGGTCGTATGCACCGCCCCGCTGGCCGAGATCATAGGCAGCCGGGATGCATCCGGCCGGGTGGCGAAATGGGCCATCGAGCTGGCCCCCTACACGATCTTCTACCCGCCTCGCACCGCCATCAAGTCTCAAGCATTGGCCGACTTCCTCGTCAAATGGGCCGGGACCCAGTACCTACCGCCAGCTCCCGACTCCACTCATTGGCGCATGCACTTCGATGGTTCCAAGATGCGCACCGGCTTGGGGCCGGCGTCATCCTCACCTCTCCCAAAGGCGACAAGCTCAGATACACGCTGCAAATTCACTTTGCCGCCTCCAACAACGTGGCCGAGTACGAGGCGCTCATACACGGGCTTCGGCTTGCCAAAGAACTCGGCATTCGCCGGATCCTATGTTATGGCGACTCGGACTTGGTGGTCCAGCAATCATCCGGCGACTGGGATGCCAAGGACGCAAATATGGCAAGCTACCGCTTCCTCGTTCAGCAGATCAGTGGGTATTTCGAAGGATGCGAGTTCCTCCATGTACCACGAGCCGACAACGAGCCAGCTGATGCCCTGGCTCGAATAGGCTCCACTCGGCAAGCAATACCAACCGGTGTCTCTCTACAACGCCTCCTCAAGCCGTCTATCAAGCCGTCTCCAGAGTCCGATTCCATCTTCGTGCCGCCTGACCCCGACGCGGCCGGGTCCGGCTCGAAGAACCAAGCAGGTGACTCGGGGACTTTGATAGTCGGCCAGGGGGCATCAGCAGGCGGCTCGGGGACTTCCGTAGTTACGCCCGACCCGGGGACTGCCACACCCGGCTCGGGGACTGCGGTAGTCGGCCCGGAGACTACACCAACACAACAGGCGGCGGCCGACTCCAGCATTTCACCACCCAGCCCGCCCGCCCTGGTCGTAGTAGCCGTGTTGGCAATAGAAGAGGTCGCAGCTCCATCATGGGCTCAATCCATCCTCAACTTCCTAATAAACCAAGATTTGCCGGCTGACGAAGTAGAGGCAAGAAAAGTCCAACGCCGAGCCAGAGCATACACAATCGTCAACAGAGAACTCGTCAAGCGCAGTGTCACTGGAGTCCTCCAGCGATGTGTCGAGCAAGAGAAGGGCATTGCAATCCTCAGCGACATCCACCAAGGAGAATGCGGCCACCATGCGGCCTCAAGATCACTCGTCGCCAAAGCCTTCCGCCATGGTTTCTTTTGGCCGACTGCTTTGGATGATGCCAAGGAGTTAGTTAAACATTGCAAAGGGTGCCAACTCTTCAGCTCCAAGCAACACATGCCGGCTTCAGCACTCAAGACCATTCCCCTCACTTGGCCCTTCGCCGTCTGGGGACTGGACATGGTGGGCCCATTCAAGACGGCGCGTGGCGGCATGACACATCTGCTTGTCGCCGTGGACAAATTCACCAAATGGATTGAGGCAAAGCCGATCAAGAAGCTGAATGGGCCGACTGCCGTCACATTTATCGCAGATATAACAACTCGGTATGGCGTGCCACACAGCATCATCACTAACAATGGCACGAATTTTGCCAAGGGAGCCTTGGCATGTTTCTGCGCGACGCAAGGCATCCGGTTGGACCTAGCGTCCGTTGCCCACCCGCAGTCAAACGGCCAGGTCGAGCGAGCCAACGGCCTCATCCTTTCCGGCATCAAGCCCCGACTGGTCGTACCACTGGAGCGTTCAGCCGGCTGTTGGCTCGATGAGCTGCCGGCCGTCCTCTGGAGTCTGCGCACTACACCAAACAAGTCAACCGGCTTCACTCCTTTCTTCCTCGTGTATGGTGCCAAGGCGGTCATCCCAATTGACATCGAGTTCGACTCGCCTCGGGTAACCATGTACACGGAAGCGGAGGCCAAGGAAGCACGAGAAGACGGCGTCGACCTGCTGGAAGAAGGCTGGCTGTTAGCCCTCAGCCGGTCCGCCATCTATCAGCAGGGCCTGCGCCGCTACCACAGCCGGAAGGTCAAGCCAAGATCCTTCCAAGAGGGCGATCTTGTGCTCCGGCTGATCCAACAAACAGCCGGCCAGCACAAGCTCTCGGCCCCTTGGGAGGGCCCCTTCGTCATCAGCAGAGCCTTAGGCAACGACTCCTACTACCTGATCGACGCGCAGAAGCCGAAGGCGCGAAAAAGAGACGACTTCGGCAAGGAGTCGGAACAACCATGGAACGCCAACCTCCTCCGAAGATTTTACAATTAAAATGCAGTATGTATCACGCTAACTTTTGTGCTAAGTACGAGACAAATAGGCCCCCCGAGGAGAGCTTGGGGACTGCCATCTTTTATCTATGAATGAAAAGTATCATGCTTATGACCTTGTCATTACATTCACTTTTTCCGTCCGGCACCGGGTTCGCCTAGCCGGCCCGGGGACTAGCCGCCTGGAGTTATATTAGAAGTCCTACCCGCAGTCAGACAAGTAGTGTGCCGGCTCCCAAGCCTTCTCTTGCCAAAAGTCACAGATCGAAGAACCGGTTGTCCGGCTGGCAAGAGTTAAAGGCAGGAAAGGGCGCCCACACGAAAAACGGCTAGGGACTAACGGACTAATATAACAAAAGCCGGTTTTTCTCCCACCGCCGACCGACTACCAGAGTAGCCGGCCGTCCGGCTTCCATTCACCTCGCTTCAATCTAAGAAAGCTCGAGTACTTGCCTTCCCAAAAGGGGAAGGCGGCAAAGGAAATAGCCTAAGGATAGAAAGCATACATGAATGGAAACCAAACACGCACACAATAATATTTACATAAAAGACCTTCAAAAGGCCAGCATTCAACATAGTTCGAATACACCCCCGGTGGGTGGAACTGCGCAAGTTTAATAAAGTTGTTCAAAAGGCAACAAGCAGGAAAAAACAAGGACAGCAGACTAAGCCAAGGAAGCGACTGGCGAGTCGGGCAGGTCGGTGGAGATGGCAGTGCCGGCTGGAGGAGTGGCCGGCTGGCGAACCTCGGCATGATCACCGCCTCCTGCAGAGGGCGCGCTAGCACGCGCCTTGTTGCCGGAGGCACGATCAGGCTGAGGCTGGCTGCCCGCTTCACCAGTCGGCTCAACGTCTTCGCCTTCCTCTCCTTCGTCGTCTTCACCTTCATCGCTGGAGGCGATCTCCTCTGCCGAGTCTTCACCCGCTACCGGGTCTAGCCCGAACCACTCCTCCGGCTGGGCAACACCGTCGTCATTAATCTCAGGAGCAAAGACGCTGATGTCAGTACACTCGGCGATCGTCGAAGCACGCTGAGCAATAGCCGGCCGCACCTCCTCCAACTCTTCGTCGGCCTCCAGCCGCCAGGTGCGCAGCTGGTCCAGGTTCAGCCCCGGATACCAAGCTCGGACGAACTCCAGCGCCCGCCCAGCTCCAAGCCAGGCTGCCGACGCCTTCCAGGCCTCGAAGCGGCCAACCGCCACCTCCAGCCAGTCGGCAGTCCGACTCGGGGTGCGGGGAATCATCTCGCTTGGACAGAGGGCGGCCAACACCTGCGCCCCGGCGTGCTGGAGGCGGTGGAGCATACGGTGAGCCGGCTGCAGCCGGGCTTGGACTGCCAAGAGCTGCTCCTCAAGCGTCCGGCTCGCGTCCAGCGCGATTTCAGCCCCCGCCTGCCGGCGTGCCTCGCGATGGGCCTCGATGGATTGGGTGGCAAAGACGGAGTAGCCAGGAAAGTAGTCTGCACAGAGAACAAAAAGTAGCACAAGTCAGAACACAAATCAGGGATCAAGGGGCAAGCAGGGAGTGAAGAAGGCAGCTTACCGTCGATCAGATCTTCGATACGACTGAAGCCCTCGCTCAGCGCCTGCTTCGCTTCAGCCCAGCCCGCCGCTTCGGTCTCGAACTCGGCCTTCAGGGCGTCCTCGTTGTCCTGCGCCTTCTTCAGGGCCGCCTTGTGGCTCTCCTCCTGGTCGGCCAGCTTCTTGGCCAGGCGGTCACGCTCCAAGACCAAGGCGTTGTACTCGGCTTCCTTGGCGCGAAGGGTGGATTGGGGCCCGCTGAGCTACTCCCTCAAGTCGGCATTGGCTCCTGCGAGCATGAAGACAAAGGAAATTAATAAGGTGAAGTCGTCAAGGAAGATCCGACCCGGCTGCTCAGCAGTCGGCCCGAATCTCGGGGACTACACCCAGTGGGTGCGCTGACGAGCCCCCACAGGAGATGAATGAGACAAACACGCACTCCAGCTGCTGGTCAGGTCCTCGGTTCTCCGGCCCAGCTCCTGAGCCTGGGAGTTGAAGGCGGCTGCACGGAGGTTATGATACTCCTGGAAGATTATACAGGAGGCAAGGATAAGTTAAGTTGTCAGAACCTAGTAAGTTTCAAGCCGCCTGCGCAGCAGCCGGCTCAGAACTCGGGGACTACACCCAGTGGGTGCGCTGACGCGCCCCCACGGAAGAAATCAAAAGAGCAAAATAACCAAGGCCAGAAGACTCACCCGGATGACGGCCCGCGTCGACAGAAACTCCTGGGTATATCGTTGCAGCGAGGCGGCCTGAGCTTGAAGCCGGTTACGGACCTCCTGGGCCGCCGCGTTCAGCTCGCCCATCCCTCGCTAGAAGTCCACTCGGACGTGCTGGCGCTAGCCGCCTCCAGGGCCTCCGCCGTCTGGCTGGCGCCCGCTGCTCGGTGCGGTTCCAGCACGGAGGCGCCACCCCCTGCGCGCCGGCGCAATGCTGGCTGCACCACGAGGCCGGCCCCTGCCTTCGGCTCGCTCCCGGACGGCTGCTCTGGCGCCGCAGCTGATTGGCCGCTTTGGCCCGCTCCAGTCGGCACCATCTGCGGCACCCCCTCCACAAAGATCGCGTGGTCCTCCCTCCTCTCCATCACCGGTGGGCCTTGGTCGACCTCCTCCGATGGGGGCACGGGAATGTCGGGGGCCACGGCGCGGAGGGGAACAACGAGCAGCGGAGGCCGGTTGTGCGAGGCCTCCGCCTCCGTCTCCGCGGCTGCTGCCTTCACCCGGGCCTTGGCCGCCGCGTCGGCCTGCTCCTTCGTCGCCTGGGCGGTCCTTGGTTTCGCCGCCTCCCGTGCGTTCCGCTCCGTGGCTTCCCTAAGGTCGGCGCGGGGATCCACGCGACGAGAGCTTGAGGACCCTCCAGTCGGCCCGACTACGGAGCCGCCAGGACCTCGCTCAACAGAAAGTGGCGCCCTGTCGGGCAAGCAAAGAAAGGTTTAGAAGAGCTTTGGTCGAAAAAGACAACAAAAAATATATGCAAGACATTCGACGACTTACGCCGATTTCGCCTGCGGCTGCTTCACCGCCTTGCGGAAGCGGGCCGCCTTCGCGGCCGCCTCATCCCGCTTGGTCGCTGCCGTGGAAGCCTTGGATTTCTTTGGCCGGCTGCCGAAGAAGGTCGACGCGGCCCGGCGCTTCTACGCGCCGCCGCGGGCAGCCGGCACGGCAGACGAGCCCGCGCCTTGATGATCAGGCGCCGGCTGGCGGTGCGGGGCGGTTTCGACCTTGTCGTCGTCCGGCCAGTCTTCGAAGCTGGCCTCGAGTCCCGCTCCCCCGGCCTCGTCGCCTTCCCCCATGATGGCGTCTTCCATGGTGGCCGCTCCCAGGTCCGGATCGTCGGCGTCGTCCACCGTGCGGTCGTGGAGGAGTTGGCGCTCTACCCCTGCGGCCTCGGCTGTCAACGGAAGAAGAGGATTCTACTAGAAGCAAACCAATTGATCAAGGGTCGGCTATCATGAGGCGGCTACAAAAAGGAAGAAAAGAAGAAAGAACTTACGGAAGGCGGAGGGTTGGCGCGGGAATACGGCTCCTTGACGTATCGCCAATCCTCGGCGAGCTTGCAGTTGGAGATGTAATTCACCATGTAAGACACCTCTGCATGAGGCATCTCCCTGGTGCTCAGCCGGCACGGGTCGAAGCGGCCGCTCATCTGGCAGATCATGTGAGGCCGGCCTTGGAGCGGAAGAACCCGGCGCTCCATGAAGGCGGCCACCAAGTCGGCTCTGGTCAGGCCCTCCGACTGGATCATCACCCGAAGCCGGGAGACGGCTGCGTTCCCGGCCTGAGACAGCGACCTGGCCCGGTAGCTCCACGAAGGTTGCCTCCCAGCCGGCGGGCCGGCTACGTAAGCCGGCAGGTTGACGTCGTCGCCTTGCTGGGCAACGTTCTTCACATAAAAATAAGACTTCTGCCAAAGCTTCACCGACTGGATCAGCGGAATGGACGGGAACGGATTGTTCTCGCTCGCCCGCCTCATGGCGATGAAGGCCCCGCAGGGGCGGGAACGCCCGCGACGACGGTGCCGAGCTTGCTTTGGAAGAATTCCCCCTAGAGCTCGAGCATGGGGAGAACTCCAAGAAAACCCTCGCACAGGGTGACGAAGGCCGACAGCAGCATCACCGCGTTGGGCGTGAGGTGATGCGGCTGGAGGTGGTAGAATTCGAGGAAGGCTCGAAGGAATCCGCTCTCTGGGAGGCCGAAGCCGTGCAGGCAGTGCGAGCGGAAGATCACCCGCTCGCCCTCCTCCGGTGCCGGCGAAATCTCCCTCGCTGGCGCTTGATGAACCCACACTAAGTTCTCGCCCGGCAAGCGCCGCGTCCGGTGGAGGAACTCGATGTGGTCCTCGTGGACGTTGGAGCCATCCCACGAGCTCGACAGCGCCATAGGAGCGATGCAGCGGAGAACAAGATGAAGCGACGACGGAACGGCGCGGCAAAGGGTTGCTGCGGTGGAGAGCAAGACGAAGCGACGGCGGGACAGCGCGGCAAAGAGTTGCTGCAGCGAAGAGAAGAAGAAGGAGGGCAAGAAGGGGCGGAGTGAGGGAGAGCATGCGAGCCTCTGCCGCTCCCCCTCCTCCTCCTACTTATAGACCCGCGCGGCGGAGCCGAGGAGGCGCGGCGTGGGGGAACGTGGGGATCAACTGCGCCCACTCCCCCATGTCCCGCGGTTATTATGCCCTGATGGCATAATAAAACCACCGCGGGAAGGCGAGCAGTCCAAGTGGGCCACAGAAGATCCGCGCTCGGGCCGTGGCCTACGAGTGGCAGGCCCGGGCCTGCGGCGGCATCCCATCGCGCGTGTGCGTTGGTAGGACTTCCTTGCCACGTGGCCCGCAGAAAGGCACGCGGTCAGCTCGTAGGGCAACCCGCGTTCCAGCCTACAAGAAACGGAGCTTTTCGAAGACGGCGCGCACAAGCAAAGCCGGCCCCTCGGGATAGGAAGCTGAACTAGCTTCTCGTACCTTTGTCAGCCTCGAAGCTCGATCATCTTCGGGGACTACTGTCGGAGTAAATAACCATGGGTAGCCTAGCCGGCTCCCCCAGGTCCTTCTGAAAAAATTACGAGCCGATTCGACCCTCAAGAATCCAAGACACGGGGCCGCCTTCCCCTGGTCGGCTTTCTCCCAGGCCGGCTATCGGAAGGCGGCCCGACTTCAGCCCTCATGAAGAAAAGCCGCGGGAGGGCCGGCTCCGAGAAGCCGGCTGCGAGAAGGCCGACTCCAAGAAGCCGGCTCCCACAAAGCGGTCAAGATCGTACCCTTGAAGTCTGCATCCACATAACGGCGATGTGACGGAGCGTGGCTACAGTGAAGCCTGCCACCCCCGAATCCCGGAGCACGCCTGGCACAGTGCGCCGTACGGGTGGCCATGACCCGTCCGGTGCAGCACTGTTGCCATGTTGACCCTGATGTCATCCACGACGGGCTACCAGCATGGCCCACGGGCGGTGAGCCCCTTCGGGCAGAGAGACACCCGAAGGCGGCCAGGCCTCCCCCAGTCGGCCCAAGATAGAGTCGGCTCCCCACAGCCGGCTTGGCACCTCCCTCGAAGGAGACGCCCCATTAAGAAGACAAGACGCAGTGAGGCTACAGCGATCGCCCGCCGGGCGGCGGCACTGTAGCCACGCCCACCTCGGCGAAGCCCTCGTCACCAAGATTGAGCAACAGTAACCAGCCCCCGACAAGGCCCTGGACAGTGGGGCCTGCCTGTCGACCAAGGCGCCGACAGCCGGCGGGACCCACCAGCCGGCGGGCCCCAGCAGTTGGCGCAGAAGCCGGCGAGTGTAGACACAGACGGCTGGGCCCCACGCCCAGCCGGATTACCATTGTACCCCCGGGGGGTAGGCCTATATAAACCCCCCGGGGCACCCATGCAAAGGGTTGATCCCTGCTAGTCTTAGACACCGCATAGGGAAGAGAAGAGAGCAAGTCGTGCCCTTCTTCTTCCTCTCACCGAACAGCTCAAGGAGCATCGTATAGCTACTTGTTCATCTAGTGATCATGCGGAGACCCCGCAGAGCAGCAGTAGGGGTGTTATCTCCACGGAGAGCCCCGAAGCTGGGTAAGATTCGCCGGCGTGCATGTCTTCGCCTCATCCCATTTCCAGGCACCGGCGACGTCTTACTGGCTCCCACAATGATAAGCCACCCGTTGGCATATGTCGCACCTACCACCCGACAAGGGTAGAGTATTCAACCCAAATTTGTTGATTCGACACAAGGGCAGCCAAAGAATATTCTCAAGTATTAGTAGCTGAGTTGTCAATTCAACCACACCTGGAAACTTAGTATCTGCAGCAAAGTGTTTAGTAGCAAAGTAATATGATAGTGGTGGTAGCAGCAACAAAAGTAAAGACAACAAAAGTAATGTTTTTGGTATTTTGTAGTGATTGTAACAGTAGCAACGGGAAAGTAAATAAGCGTAAACCAGTATATGGAAAACTCGTAGGCACCGGATCAGTGATGGATAATTATGCCGGATGCGGTTCATCATGTCACAGTCATAACATAGGGTGACACAGAACTAGCTCCAATTCATCAATGTAATGTAGGCATGTATTCCGTATATAGTCATACGTGCTTATGGAAAAGAACTTGCATGACATCTTTTGTCCTACCCTCCCGTGGCAGCGGGGTCCTATTGGAAACTAAGGGATATTAAGGCCTCCTTTTAATAGAGAACCGGAACAAAGCATTAGCACATAGTGAATACATGAACTCCTCAAACTATGGTCATCACCGGGAGTGGTCCCGATTATTGTCACTTCGGGGTTGCCGGATCATAACACATAGTAGGTGACTATAGACTTGCAAGATAGGATCAAGAACTCACATATATTCATGAAAACATAATAGGTTCAGATCTGAAATCATGGCACTCGGGCCCTAGTGACAAGCATTAAGCATAGCAAAGTCATAGCAACATCAATCTCAGAACATAATGGATACTAGGGATCAAACCCTAACAAAACTAACTCGATTACATGATAAATCTCATCCAACCCAGTACCGTCCAGCAAGCCTATGATGGAATTACTCACGCACGGCGGTGAGCATCATGAAATTGGTGATGGAGGATGGTTGATGATGACGACGGCGACAAATCCCCCTCTCCGGAGCCCCGAACGGACTCCAGATCAGCCCTCCCAAGAGGTTTTAGGGCTTGGCGGCGGCTCCATATCGTAAACCACGATGATTTCTTCTCTCCGAAAGCAAATATATAGAGTTGGAGTTGGCGTCGGAGGGCATCCAGGGGGACCATGAGGTAGGGGGGCGCGCCCTAGGGGGGGCACCCTCGTGAGAAGGGTGTGGGCCCCCTGGTCTTCATCTTTGGTGAGGATTTTTTATTATTTTTTATAAGATGTTCCATGGAGTTTCAAGTCATTCCGAGAATATTTGTTTTCTGCACATAAAACAACACCATGGCAATCTGCTAAAAACAACGTCAGTCCGGGTTAGTTCCATTCAAATCATACAAGTTAGAGTCCAAAACAAGGGCAAAAGTGTTTGGAAAAGTAGATACGACGGCGACGTATCACCAGCCGGTCAGCTTCTTGGTTTCCTGGTCTCTGAACACGGCATAGAGTGCAATCCTGTGAAGATCAAGGCCATTGAGATGATGAAGGTACCCAGCCGACCGTTGGACGTGCAAAAGTTCACTGGCTGTTTGGCATCCATCAGCCGATTCATCAGTCGGCTGGGTGAGAAGGCTCTCCCCCTATACCAACTCCTGAAGAAGACCACTTTTTTCGAGTGGAACCACAAGGCGGATGAAGCTTTTCTCCAACTAAAGAAGATGTTGACTACTCCACCTGTCCTGGCGGCTCCGACTCCTAAGGAACCCATGCTCTTCTACATCGCCGCCACCAACCGAGTAGTCAGCCCAGTCATCGTGGTAGAGCGAAAGGAGGAAGGCAAGGCACTACCAGTCCAGAGACCGGTATATTATTTGAGTGAAGTGCTGTCGACCTCCAAGCAAAACTACCCCCACTACCAGAAGATGTGCTATGGCGTGCACTTTGCCGCCAAGAAATTGAAGCCTTACTTTCAAGAGCATCCAATCACTATGGTTTGCACGGCCCCACTAGTCGAGATCATCGGGAGCCGGGATGCTTCGGGCCGAGTGGCCAAATGGGCCATAGATTTGCCCCCCTACACCATCTACTACCAGCCTCGCACCACCATCAAGTCGCAAGCGCTGGACGACTTCCTCGTCAACTGGGCCGAGACCAAGTATCTGCCGCCAGCGCCCGACTCCACCCATTGGCGAATGCATTTCGACGGCTCCAAGATGCGCACCGGCTTGGGAGCCGGCATCGTCCTCACCTCTCCCAAAGGCAACAAACTCAAATATGTGATGCAAATCCATTTTGCCGCCTCCAACAACGTTGCTAAATACGAGGCACTCATTCATGGGCTCTGGCTGGCCAAAGAGCTTGGCATTCGCCGGATCCTGTGCTATGGTGATTCCGACTTGGTGGTCCAGCAGTCGTCTGGTGATTGGGACGCCAAAGACGCAAACATGGTGAGCTACCACTTCCTCGTACAGCAACTCAGTGGATATTTGAAGGGGTGCGAGTTTCTCCATGTGCTAAGAAACGACAATGACCAAGAAAATGCCCTGGCACGAATCGGCTCCACCCGTCAAGCAATACCGTCCGGCGTCGCCCTTCAGCGCCTCCTCAAGCCGTTTGTCAAGCCATCGCCAGAGTCAGACTCTATCTTCGTGCCGGCTCCTCCTGAAGCAGTCGTATCCGACTCGAGAGCCCCCGTAGACGGCACGAGTATTCCGGCAGGCGGCGTGCAGATCGTGGCAGTCGCACACAGCCCGGGGACTGTGGCGGTCGGCCCGGAGACTCCAGAGCTCGGCCCAGGGACTGCGCCAATTTGCCCAGGAACTTCATCGACACAACAACTGGCTGCCGACTCCAACCCACCGCCTCCAGGCCCAGCCACCCTCGTCCAAGTCGCAGTCCTGACGGTTGTAGAAATTGCAGCCCCTTCATGGGCCCAGCCCATCCTCAAATTCCTGGTGAACAAAGAGCTGCCAACTGATGAGATCCTAGCTCGACAAGTGCAACACCAGGTGGCAGCCTACACCATAGTCAACAGAGAGCTTGTAAGGCGCAGTGTCACTGGTGTCTACCAACGCAGCGTGGAGCCGGAGCAAGGCCAAGCAATTCTCAAGGACATCCATCAAGGCGAGTGTGGCCACCACGCGGCTTCAAGAGCACTCGTCGCCAAAGCCTTCCGCCATGGTTTCTTCTGGTTGACTGCTCTTGAAGACACCAAGGCCTTGGTCCAAAAATGCAAAGGGTGCCAGAAGTTCTGCTCCAAGCCACATCAGTCGGCTTCTGCACTCAAGACTATTCCCATTGCCTGACACTTTGCTGTTTGGGGCCTGGACATGGTGGGACCATTCAAGACGGCACAAGGCGGCTTGACTCACTTACTTGTCGCAGTGGACAAGTTCACCAAGTGGATAGAAGCAAAACCAATCAAGAAGTTGAATGGTCCGACTGCTGTGACCTTCATCTCTGACATCACAATTCGGTACGGCATACCACACAACATCATCACCGACAATGGCACAAACTTTGCCAAAGGTGCCTTGGCCCATTTCTGCGTGACGCAGGGCATCCAACTGGACCTAGCGTCCATTGCCCATCCGCAGTCCAACGGCCAGGTAGAGCGAGCAAACAGCCTCATCCTATCCGGCATCAAGCCTCGACTGGTCGAGCCTCTGGAGCGCTCAGCCGGCTGCTGGCTTGACGAGTTGCCAGCCATCCTCGGGAGCCTACGCACAACTCCAAACAAGTCAACCGGCTTCATGCCCTTCTTCCTCGTCTACGGTGCAGAAGCCGTCATCCCACCGGACATAGAATTCGACTCCCCTCGAATCACCATGTACACCGAAGAGGAAGCAGAAGAAGCACGTCAAGACGGCGTCGATCTGCTGGAAGAGGACCGGCTGTGGGCACTCAGCCGGTCCAGCATCTACCAGCAGAGCCTGCGCCGATACTACAACCGGAAGGTCAAGCCGAGATCTTTCCAAGAAGGAGACCTTGTGCTCCGACTGATTCAGCGAACAACCGGCCAGCACAAGCTCTCAGCACCTTGGGAAGGCCCTTTCATCATCAGCAAAGTGTTGGGCAACGACTCCTACTACCTGATCAATGCTCGGAAGCCCCAAACACGCAAGATGGATGACTCCGGCAAAGAGACGGAGCGGCCATGGAATGCAAACCTCCTCCGAAGATTTTACAGTTAATGCAGTATGTACCATGCTACATTTTGTATCAAAGTACGAAGACCTCGGGCCCCCCGAGAAGAGCTCGGGGACTGCCCTCTTTTATCTATATGATAAGAATTATGCCTATGATTGTCGGATTTCGGGTTCTGGCTGACCCTTGAGGTTTGAACACTGGGGTGTGTGCGGAGATTTCGCCTCCTACCTACCTGCACCCCTCCGCCAAGCTAAGATCTAAACTGTGGAAAGAACAACACAAGAGACACAAGGTTTATACTGGTTCGGGCCACCGTTGTGGTGTAATACCCTACTCCAGTGTGTGGTGTGGTGGATTGCCTCTTGGGCTGATGATGACGAACAATACAAGGAAGAACAGCCTCGCGAGGGTCTGTTCTTGGTTGGGGCGATGAACTGTTGGGAGGAGTTCAGTCACCTTTCTCTCTCTCTCTCTTTCTGATCGAAACCTCTCTCTAAAGAGCCTCCTTCTTCGAACCCCTCCACTCTCTCTCTCTCTGATCCTTTCTTTTTCTCTCCTCCGAACCCCCTTGCTCTGTGGGTGGCTGGTCCTATTTATAGAGGCCCTGGTCCTCTTCCCAAATATAGAGCGGGAAGGGAGCCAACAATGGCGGGCTAATTTGAAGGGGGACAGCTAGTATCAGCTATCCTGACAAAAGTAGTCTTCGCCTGCGCAAAGCTCTGGTGATGACGCCGTCTTGGGCTCCACGGTGACCTCTGTCTCGTAGTCCTCCTGGTCTTGGTCTCGTTGCACCGAAATGGCAACCTTTGCCTAATGCCCCGGTACTCCACGGCTGCTCTTGCCCCCTTTGCACCAAAGGGGAAAGGAGGACACTGCGCGGGTTGGCACCCGCCTGGCGCCCTTGGTCGTCATGGCTTGCGTCACGGGCACCTCGTGAGGTATCCTGCCTTGATCTCTCCGCCTCCTCGTGAGCCAGCCTGACGAGGCCGTGCCTGAGGAAGCTCCACGTCGTCCGCATCGTGAGGCTTGGCCCCTCGCGAGGGTCTTGGGTTTGTGTTGGTGAAGATGGGCCGCGCTGGGCCCCCCTTTGAGCCACGCCACAGGCCACAAGCAGGCAAGTCTGGGGACCCCCGTTCCCAGAACACCGACAGTAGCCTCCGGGCCCAAGGCGCGCCCGGACTTGGCCATGCAGGGAGGCGGAAGGGCAAGAGCGAAGCGCCGCGGCCCTAACAGCTTGCGGCCTTGGGCGCTGCATGGCGGTTGATTGGACGTGGGCGCCTTAGCAACCGCGCGAGTTGATAAAGGAGCGGCATCCACCTAGGCTTTGCTTCTTGCTTTCCCCGGTTGCTGCTCAGATCTCCTTTCTTGCGTCTCTCCTTCCTTCCTCCAAAATTTCCAGATCCACTCCGACCGTGTGACCTAGGAAGCCATGGTGCCTCGTTAGCCCCCGGTCGTAGCTTGGTACTCGTCTGCCCTGGACCCGCCAAACGTGTCGGAGGCGAGCCTTGCCCGGTTGCGCCGGATGGCGAGGACGCAGGGCATCAATGGGGCGAAGGTGTTTAAAGCCGGCTCCGCCACCCCTGAGGGTCAAGGGAGCACCTTCTATCCGCTCCTCGTAAGTGCCATTGCTGCTGGCCTGGTGCCTCCCTTCTCCGAGTTCTTCTTCTTTGTCCTCCGCCACTATAAGCTGCAAGCCCTGCATCTCCACCCCAACTCCGTCCTTCTCCTGGCAATCTTCGCCTATTACTACGAGGCTCACATAGGGGTGCAGCCCTCAGTGGCCTTGCTGCGCCACTACTTCTACCTTCGAACCTCTCGTGGTACTGCTTCCGCGTGCGCGAGCTTCATCGCGTACGGTGGCGCCATTGCCATTTCGAACCCCGGGAAAAGGATTGAGGGCTTCAGGAGCAAGTGGGTCTTGGTGGATGCTGGGCGCATCCACCCTCGCCTGATCTTGCCCACAGAGCAGCCCATGAGCTCCAGCGATTGGGGTCGAGCGGAGCTCACGGACCCCCGAGCGAAGCTGATGTTGGAGAAGATGGACGCGGATCTGAGGCCGGCCAATATGGCGGCGGCGAAGCTGACCGACGCGTCGCTGCTGAGGGAATTCCTGGAGCACCAGCTGGCTCCGCTTCGGTAGTACTCACTTCCGATGTGGAGGCCCCGTCCGAGCCCCGCGGCCCTAGCCGACGGAGATCTGGATGCGGTCCTCCAATCTCTGGACGGGGGCGATGTGGCGAGGTTGGCGGGCGCTCCTACACCCTTGTTCCTCCGCGACGACTGGGAGCAGGTAGTGGAGTCCATGTCCGTCTTCAACGGGGATGGGCCCGTGCCCGTGGAAACTCCCGAGGAACCAGTGGACGTGCCCTCCGACGACTCCAGCGAAGAGGAGGAAGGAGGGGAGCGGGGAAAAGAGCCTGACTCCGAGGCGACTAACGGAGGGTCGAGGGCTCCCCTCCCCCGGCGCAGGTCCCGCGTTCTCCGCCTCTCTCCGAGCGATGACGACGAGGATGACGACGAAGACGACGATGAGGACAATGACGAGCAGGACGGCGGGAGCTCGCCCCTGATTCCGAAGAAGGACAGGACCGGGCTGATCTCCCGCGGGTCTGCCCCGGCCCCGGGGCGTACCGCAGACGCACCTTCCGCCTCCAAGCTTCCCGAGGTTGACCCTTCCAGCCGGCTTTCAGGCTTCAAATTTGGCCGGAGGCCGCTTGAGCTCACTGGCTGGCGCCGAGGACGGCCCCGCCAAGCTGCTTCCCTTCCTGGTTCACGCTCTTGAAGATGTCGCCCTTGGCCTTGGCCCCACGGCCGAGGCCGAGGCGCGTGTCCTGTCTTCTGCAGCACTGACGCGGGTCCTCACCCACATCTACCTTCGCGATCCTGGTGTCGACCTCGACAGCCTGCTGGAGCCAGTGAGCAGCGAGCATGCCGCTGCCGCTGCCGAGGCCGTGAAGGGTCGCGCAGAGGCCCTGCTGGGGAAGTCCCGGGCCTTCAGCACCAAGCCGAAGCAAGGCGCTGCCGACCCCACCGCTCCGTGAGGCGTACCCAATCCGCGCTGCTCCACCGCCGACAAGTGACTCCGTCGCGGCTCCTGTCCTGCCTTTAATTCCTGCACATGTATCATGCCTCGGGGAGGCGTTTAAACTTGCGTTTGGCATTGAGATAACAGTGTGGACTATAATATTTGCTTTTGAATTCCTTGAAATTTACGCCTTTCCTTCCTACTTGCTTATGTTCTACGACGGCAGAGCCCGGCCCCGCGCATGCCTCACCCAGCGTTGGTCCCGACCGGAAACCAGGACGGGGCCAAGGAGTGAGGGGCCACGTGACAAGTTAGGCTCCTGAGTCGCGATGCTCAGGAGTCCCCCTTGGCGCACGAACAACAAGTAGGGAGGTATTATGCGGGTGGATCTACCGTTCTACGTCTGCAGAGCCCGGCCGCGCGCGTGCCTCACCCAGCGTTGGTCCCAACCGGAAACCAGGACAGGGCCACGGAGTGAGGGGCTACGTGACCAGTTAGGCTCCTGAGTCACGATGCTCAAGAGTCCCCCTTGACGCTCAAATGGCCTTCGTACCTTGGCTCCGCTCGGGGAGAGATGCGCGACGAACCAAGCCCGGGGGGACTTGGCTGGGCAGCGTGCGTCTGGGTGTGACCCAGGCGCAGCCCCGTGACCAGCCCCCTCACGCGGCACTCCCGAGGGGAGGCGTTACGATGAGGCTAGACACTGAGCTCTGTGCTCCCTGAGGTTGGTGCGGCCCGGGGGCCACCCTCAGTTGTTTATCACCAGCGCGGAGCATAGTGCTACCGTATGTGTACGGGCATAGCCGCTCCTCGGCAGTGTCGTCAGCCAGCGCGGAGCATGGTGCTTCCACTGGTACGTGGGAGGGGGGCCCCCTCCGGGAGGAGCCCCCAGGGCGTGTACAGCCCCGCCCTGACACGTGGCTGGCACGGTAGGGCCTGGTGAGGTGTATCTGGGCACCCGTGAGCCAGCGCGGGACTCACGGGGCCCTACCTCTAGGCGGGTTACGCCTGGCACTGGGCCTTATCTTGTGATGTGTCCCTGCAAATTTGGTTAGATGTCGGCACTCTACGTCCTCGGGTCCCGGCCCTCGAGCTGGTCTCAGCCGTCGCTAGTATGCCAGGTCGCGATGCCATGGACAAGGCCAGAGGGTGAGGGCTGGAGAGCCAGTAAGAGACCTGAGTCGCGATGCTCAGGTACCCTCCCTTTAACGTGCAAGTGGTCGGCATGGAGAAGAAGAGGTGCCGTGGACCGGCATCAAATAATCAAGCATGGTGGGTCTAACGCATAATCGGAAATAAACACAAATGGGATACATGTCGCTGGGCCTGGCCCGAGCGGCTTGGGGATCATGCAGTCCGAGGGGCGCCCCCAACAAGGTAAGCTAACAACATGGAATAAAAAAAGGGATACACGCCGCAGGGACGGACCCACGTGGCCTGGGAATAATGCAACCCTGGGGGGGGCGCTCCCAGCTGGAAATAAGACTCGAAAGATGTCACCTGATGATGTTGAGGACGAAGGAGCGTTGATGTAGTAGGCTCAGTGGGCTGCGGGGGCCGATCCTCACGAACCCCCGGGCCTAGGGGCCTCGGGAGGCTTCGGAGGCGCTGGCGACTCCTCGCGGGCCATCTCCATCCCTACCAGGGCTGCGGAACGCCTAGCCTCTCGTGCCTCCGTGATGCCCCTCATGAGGCGCTGGTACGTGTCAGCCGCGTTCGGCAAGCCATAAGGCATGCGAACGTAGCTGTGGGGTGGGCCTCCGCAGCGCCCCACTAGCGAGGGCCAGAGGCGCTCCAGAGAGGCGACTCAGTTGAGCCCTGGTATGTCGATGCAGACGCGCAGCCCACCATCCTCGCCTGGATGGGGAGCCACTGCTGGTAGGCGGCGGCCGTCTTTCATGACTCTTGACTCCTGTAGCTCCTGAATGGCCTTGCTGACGAACTCCTGAGGGTCTAGATCTCCTTGCCTTGCTCCTTCTGGAGGGAAATGTGCTTCGAAACACGCCTCCATGTGGTGCCCAAGAGCCTCCCTCGTGACCCTAGCTAGGTCGGTGGCCCTCCAGGGGAGAGCCCCCGAGCCCTGCCTAAGGAGGGCGCCAGGCACGCTTTCCTATGCAATGGAAGGAGGTTCTCCCTGGGTAGGCGCGGGCCCAGAGGGGCCTACCTCCTGAGTGGTCGGGCCGGACGATGTCTTCTTCTTCTTAGGGGCGGTCTCTGGAGGCCTCTTGCTTCCACGATCCGGGTCTTCCAGTGACGCGGCCTCAAAGGCTCGTTCTAGGGAACGCACCGCGTCCTTCTCTTCACAGGGCACCGTGATGACTCCGCCGCTTCCTGGCATCTTGAGGATGTTGTAGCCGTGGTGAGTTATGGCCATGAACTTGGCCAGCGCTGGGTACCCAAGGATGGCGTTGTACGGCAGGCGAATGTGAGCAACGTCGAAGTCGGTGAGCTCGGTGCAGTGGTTGTCGCGTGCCCCGAAGGTGACAGGGAGGCGGACCTGCCCAATCGGGACCGTGGAGCCGTCGGTGATACCGGAGAAAGGCTTGGTTGGCTGAAGCTGGCTGTAGGGCACTTGGAGGTGTATTCGGGATACCAACGGTAGCCCATCTCGATGGAACTGCTCTTCGACGGTGTATTCGGGATACCAACGGTAGCCCGTCTCGATCATTACCCGGACTAACATAGCAGTATGACCAGGCACGTCGAGGCACCGGGTCAGGCGAACCACTTGGTTTTGAACACGGTTGGCCATCTGAAAGCACAACCACAATGCAAAGACATCAGAATTTCTAGGGAAAATTGGACAACATAACAGTTGTAAATGCTCAGAAAAAGATTTGAGACATCCATAACAATTCGCAATACCACTCAACAACATCATATCAAGGTTCTGATCCAAATAGCCACATACTAAGCATAGTAGAAACTGAACTGGGACTTGTAGCAACAATCCTATAAGCTACTACAGATTAGTAACACGTGAACCTGATAGAATAAGAGAGCCTAGTCCTTAACCCACGTTGAAAGAGAAGAGAATGACTCGGATCAGAGGCATAGGGTAAAGGAGTAAAAGAGCATTACGTTCCCTCCCACAATCAATTCCCCTACATATAACTAAAGCATTTCTAGACTCGACATCAACCAGTTTGGCTCAACGAACCTACAGGCAGTCCGGCTCTGATACCAATGCTGTCAGGACCCCGATTCCAAGTCACATCGATCTAGCCGGTAACGCCTCATATCACTTTGCGGCCTCACGCACGGTATCCCACGGGTGTCGCCTTACCATGGCCCGGGACCGTTTGCGCCTTTTGGCTCACGTATATGATAGTGTCGCTAGCATCCATATGACAGAGAACCCGGGCCGACATGGCTAGTCGTGAACCCAAAGCAGCACAGACCTATGGAGACAGGCATACATGAATCACATCGAACATGTCGGTCATCAGCGAGTGATTCCGGGCTGTAACACTGGGCTAACAGGACTCCGGGGAACCCAGGCTGTAGCAGGCTAGGCAGGACTCCGGATATCACCGCGTGACATTTCCCCGATGGGACAGACATAGGAACAAAGTGAAACACATGCCGACCAGTCAAGTGTCCTGAGCAGTAGTGTTGGGCTAGCAGGACTCCGGTGAACCGGCTGTAGCGGACTACTATGGCTCGACGAACACTAGACTACATTTCCCCATAAGAAGGGCTGCCAAGGATAAACAACTAGATTGTCGGATCCCACTCATACCAAGCATTTCAATCATACACACAATATGCCCGATATGAGTACATACAACATGGCATCACAACAAAACTCTACAACTCAAGTACTTTATTTAAAGGCTCCAGAGAGCCATACATAACATGTTCATACAGATAGGGGTCACATGACCCGACACTCAAGTCATACAATCATACAAGCACATGCGGAAGCAACTAGTCTGAGTACAGACTCTAGAAAGAAGAAGGCTTCTCGAAGCCTGTCTATCTACATAGGGCCCTCCATGGCCAGGATCACCACCTGGGTGGCTAGTCACTCGTCGACGTCAAGGTCTACGTAGAACCCATCGGAGGGGGCGGTGTTGTCGTCTGAAAACAGTAATTAAGCAAACATGAGTACAAAGGTACTCAGCAAGTCTTACATCAGAACCTACTATACATGCTTATTCTCAAGAAGGTGGTGGGGTTAATGCAGCAAGCCAGCTTTGACTCTTGGCTAAGCTATCCTACGGAACTTCACTAGTAAAATAGTTTTCGCACATGATTCCACTACTCACCAACACAATACTCCACCGGGGATCCTCCCTCGTCATCCTACGAGAGGGCCATCCTCGGTACTCACACTTATCTTGAGTCTTTTAGTAGTATCCATTAACTTGTCTATGAACTGTATAGGCAGCCAAGTAGTCCTTTACCACGGACGCGGCTATTCGAATAGTTTTATACCCTGCAGGGGTGTACTTCTTCATACATGCTTTCACCACTTACCGCTGTTTACACGACATGTACTCGGCAACCTTCAAGCGGAAGCCCAGCGAGGGTGTCGGCCACGGCCTACCTAAACACTTAAGTCTCTAGTCCAGGTTTAACGCCTATCTAGGTTCCATCCGCAGGGAGTCCAGCCGAGGTTTCCACATACGGCCCCGAACGATGTGAACAGGGTTCCCGAGACACCAAACGGGTGACTCGGTACACCGTGCCACGGTGTATCTACCGCAACATAGCCCACCCCTAGGGTCAGCGCTACGCACGGCCGCCAACACATAACCTACAAACACCAGAAACTATTTGCAACTCCTGGACAGAGTACTAGGGTGATTAAGAAGCCGAGAGGGTCCATTGGTTTCGGGCCCAATGTACGGTAGTAACTGCATCTTAAATCACACATACAGATCTCAGTTCTTAGGGACGGCCTCAATGAAACAACCCACCATGTACTCCTACATGGCCTCTCATCGATACCTTTACCAAAACATGTTCAACACATCCCTCACATTACCGACATAAGCATTTCACTCTAGCCCATCACCCAGATGAACCAGACCTGACACAACTCTAAGCATAGCAGGCATAGCAAGGTAGGAATCACATACATGGCTCAATCAACTCCTACACATGCTAGTGGGTTTCATCTAGTTACTGTGGCAATGACAGGTCATGCAGAGGATAAGGGTTCAACTACCGTAGCACACAGCAGTTTGAATCGCGTTGTCTTAATGCAGTAAACAAGAGCAGAAGCGAGAACATGGGTTTGTATCGGAATGATCAATGGTTGCTTGCCTGATGGAGTGGTAGTGGGATACTGCCCTTCAGTTGGATACTCGTGAATATCCTCGGAGGCAGAACCTACCACGAAGAACACATCGGAACACAATCAACACATGACGATATGCAACAATATGATGCATGCTATGACATGGCAATATGAATGTGTCTTGGCCTAATGCAAGCTATAACAGAAAGGAATGAACTCATTTGAATCAAAGATTCAATATTAGCTCATTAAACATGGCCTTTAATAGTGCATTTCCTTATTCTGCTTAAACAGCAAGGTAAACTTGTTTTGTCATGCATGAAACCATTACAGATGGATAGATTGAATTTTTCTGATCATTTTTCATATATAAATCTTTGCATTTGGAGCTATGGTTGATTTTCTATGATTTTTAGAAGTTTTGACTATTTTCTGGAATTCCTGAATAAAAATAAATCCAGAAAATGCATTACTGCGTCAGCATTGCGTCATGCTGACCTCAGCAGGTCAAAGGCGCCAGCCCAGGTCAAACCTGACTGGTGGGCCCCTTCTGTCAGCCTCTCAGCTAATTAACAGGATTAGATTAACACTAATTAGCTGTCAGTGGGGCCTGGGCCCACATGTCAGTGACTGATTTAATTAAAATTAATTAAAACTAATCCTAAATTAGTTAGCAGACCGGCCCCACCTGTCATAGACTCAGGGGGGTCTACCTGGGCCCACCCAGGAGTCAAACTGGGTCAAACTCGCGGGCGACTCGACGCCGGCGAGGCCCGAGACGGTGGTGCGGCTCGGAAAACGCCCACAGGGCACGGGCGAGGCCGTTCTTGGGCTCGTTGGAGAGCTCTTGCAGTCGCGCATCTAGTGGTGGTGGAGGCCGGGCCTATGGTGGCCGGAGACGATGACGGCGAGCTCCAAGGCGGCGGCCGGAGTCCGGCCATGTGCGGGGAGTGGGCTGCGGCGTGCAAACACGGAAACTGAAGCGCTAGCGAGGCACTATGCGATGCGGCAAGCACATTGCATAGCACGGGATGACCAAATGGTCACCGGAGCGATGCCGGCGACGAGCTCGAGTGGAGACAAGCTTCGGCCATGGTGGAACTATGGCCTAGGGGGTGCAAATGCGTGGGAAAGAAGAGGGGGAAGGCGGCGAAGCTCATAGGGAGGTCGATGAGCAGCTCAGTGGGCTCGGGGGCGACCGGAGCGAGGCGAATCGATGAACGGCGTCCGGCGGGTACCGAGGTTGAAGACGGCGCGATAGCGGCAATGCAGGGCCTCCGGCGAAGCGTGGCTCGGTGGGGAGGGCGAGGGCGTCGTTGCGGAGCGATTTGGCTTGTCGGAGGGGCGAGGGGGTGGCTCTGGCGTCGTCTACGGCGAACGGCGGCGAGGAACACGCTCGGGCATCGCGGGAGAGAGTGAGGGAGACGAGGGGGAAAGTGAGCGAGGATGAGAGGGGGACGTGGGGGTCGCGTGGCACCTCTGGACGTCTCCATGCGTCGGCAGAAGCAGGAGGTGGCCGGCGTGTGGCTGCGGGCGCCAGCCACGCGCTCCACATCTTTCTGGTGCGAGGAGGACGACGACTGGCAGGGCCAGTCGGCTGGGCCGAGCCAGGTGGGCTGGCCAGCACAGGTAAGGCCCAGGTGGGCTTCCCTCTCTCTTTTTTTATTTGTTTCTGTTTTTCTATTTAACTGCAACTGTTGGGCTTTATTAAAAACTAAAACGTTTCCAAAAATCCTGAAAATAATTGTGGGCTCTGTTTAGAATATTTCCAACAGCAAACATTTATTTCCAGAATTATTTGAGCATTTAATTTATTTTATAGCATTTAAATGCCCAGGTTCAAATACTTATGATTTAATTCAATGACCTTCTGTTGACCTAGAAAATTGTGCACCAATTTTGCCAGAGGTTTTAACCCAAGACAAAGAGGGTGAACTTTTTAGAAGGGCATTTCAGGTTCATTGAAAATAATTTTAGTAAACCCTAGTTGTTTCGAGGGGGTGTTGGGGGTTTCTGCCTTCCCCATTTTAAATTTAAGAGAAATTTAAACATGATGCACACTCTAATGCTTGAACTAGCTAGGGTGTGACAACTCACCCCCACTCAAAAGAATCTCGTCCCGAGATTTAGGATCCTCCGGGAAGAAGGTGGGGTACTCGAGTCGAAGACGATCCTCCCTTTCCCAAGTGGCTTCTTTCTCGGAATGGTGTGACCATTGAACCTTGAGAAACTTGATATTATGACGTCGAGTGGTACGCTCGGCTTGATCAAGGATACGAACGGGATATTCCCGATATGAGAGGTTATCTTGTAGATCAAGCGTTTCGTGGTCCACTCCACGGATAGGATCCGCGAAGCAACGCCTGAGTTGTGAAACGTGGAAGACATCGTGAACTCTGGAAAGATGCGGAGGTAGTTCCAATTGGTAGGCAACTTCTCCTCGTTTGGCAAGAATGCGAAAGGGTCCAATGTAACGAGGAGCCAATTTGCCTTTGATACCGAAACGATGGGTTCCCTTTAACGGAGTAACCCGAAGGTAAGCCTTCTCGTCGACTTCATAAGTCATAGGCTTATGTTTACGATCATATTGACTCTTTTGACGAGATTGGGCTGTTTTCAATTTCTCACGAATAACGCGAACCTGCTCTTCTGCTTCCTGAATCATATCCGGGCCAAAGAGTTGTCTTTCCCCGGTTTCTGACCAGTTAAGAGGCGTTCGACATTTTCGTCCATAGAGAACTTCGAAAGGAGCCTTGCCCAAGCTGGCTTGATAACTATTGTTATAAGCAAACTCCGCGAATGGAAGGCATTTCTCCCAACTCATTCCGAACGAGATGACAGAAGCTCGGAGCATATCTTCCAGAATTTGATTGACTCGCTCTACTTGACCACTTGATTGAGGATGGAAGGCGGTGCTGAAGGAGAGACGAGTTCCCATAGCATTTTGGAAACTTTCCCAAAATCGAGAGGTGAAGAGACTCCCACGGTCTGAGTTAATTTCCAATGGAACACCATGAAGAGACACTATTCGGGAGATGTATAAATCGGCTAGCTGGCTAGCGGTGATACTCTCACGAACAGGTAGGAAATGGGCTACTTTGGAAAGTCGGTCGATCACGACGAAGATGGCATTATTCCCTCTCTTGGTCCTGGGAAACCCAGTGATGAAGTCCATACTGATTTTATCCCATTTCCACTCGGGAATAGCCAAAGGTTGAAGGGTGCCAGCAGGCCGTTGATGCTCTGCTTTAACACGACGACAAACGTCGCAATTAGCAATGTATTGAGCGATTTCTCTCTTCATCCTAGTCCACCAAAACCTCTGGCGTAGGTCTTGATACATTTTAGTACTACCGGGATGAATGGTGAGAGGGGATTCATGAGCTTCCTTAAGGATCAGCCGCCTCAGGTTTCGTGCCTTTGGAACCACTAGGCGATTCCCAAAGTATACGACACCTTGATCATCAATGGAGAAACAATTCGCGACTCCTTTCTTAATGTTTCTCTTAATACGGGAGATTCCCGGATCTACCTTCTGTGCCTTGATGATCTGATCCGTAAGGGTAGGTTTCGCCACCAGGGTGGATAGGAATCCTCGAGGAACAATGTGAAGATTTAGCTTACGAAATTCCTCATGGAGAAATGGTTGACTTTGTTGTAACATCAGGTTGTTACAATAGGACTTACGGCTTAGCGCATCAGCCATGACATTGGCTTTGCCCGGGGTGTAAGTTATTCCTAAGTCGTAATCCGAGATCAACTCAACCCAACGTCTTTGCCTGAGATTCAAATCTGGTTGGGTGAAGATATATTTCAAACTTTGGTGATCGGTGAAGATCTCGCAACGATTACCGAGAAGGTAATGTCGCCAAGTTTTAAGTGCATGGACTACAGCTGCAAGCTCTAGATCATGTGTGGGATAATTTTCCTCATGTGGGTGTAATTGCCGTGAAGCATAGGCAATTACCTGACGATCTTGCATGAGTATGCAACCTAGTCCTTGTCGCGAGGCGTCGCAATAGATAATAAAGTCCTTGGAGAAATCTGGTGGTACCAGTACGGGAGCAGATGTCAGGCGTCTTTTCAGTTCCTGAAAGCTGAACTCGCACTGTGGAGTCCACTCGAACTTTTTATCTTTCTTGAGGAGTTCAGTTAGAGGTTTAGCAACCTTGGAGAAATTCTCGACGAAGCGGCGGCAATAGCTCGCTAAGCCAAGGAAGCTCCGAACTTGCTTGACCGTCTCAGGTGGAGTCCAATCAAGGACGGCTTGAACTCGCTCGGGATTGACAGCAATACCCTTACCAGAGATTACATGGCCTAGATAGGTCACTTCTGGCAACCAAAATTCACACTTGGAGAATTTGGCATAAAGGCGATGCTCTCGAAGTTTCATCAATACCAGCCTTAGATGTTCGGCATGTTCCTCTTCATTCTTGGAGTAGATGAGTATGTCATCGAGGTATACTACGACGAATTTATCCAAGTACTCCATGAAAACCGAGTTCATTAACCGGGAAAAGGTGGCTGGGGCATTGGTTAAACCGAAGGACATAACGGTGTACTCGTATTGGCCATAACGAGTAACAAAGGCCGTTTTGGGAATGTCCCCGTTTCTGATTTTGATTTGATGGTAGCCCAACCTCAAATCCATCTTGGAAAAGACTAAGGATCCAGCGAGCTGATCATATAGGTCGTTGATCCTGGGAAGCGGGTATTTGTTCTTGATGGTGACCAAGTTGACAGGTCGGTAATCCACAACCATTCGATCCGTTCCATCCTTCTTCTTAACGAAGAGGACGGGGCAAGCCCAAGGAGAGGAACTAGGACGGATGAAACCCTTTTTCAAGGACTCATCGAGTTGGTTCTTAAGCTCGGCTAGTTCTAAGGGTGCCATCTTGTAGGGTCTTCTAGAAATTGGAACGGTTCCTGGAACAAGGTCTATCACAAACTCAACATCCCTGTCAGGTGGAACACCTGGCAGTTCTTCTGGAAAGACATCCGGAAAGTCTCGGACTACCGGAACATCCTCAAGGTCTGGAAGGGGGTTGGCATTTAGGGAGTAAAGCTGGCGCTTGGCCACTCGAGTTAAGACATTGACTGTCTTGCCCGATGGGTGAGTAAGTTGAACGGTTCTAGTGGCACAATCAATCTTAGCATAATGAGCTGACATCCAGTCCATACCCAAGATGATGTTTATGTCCGAGGACTTGAGAGCTATTAAGGATGCAAGGAAGACAAGTCTATCGACAAGAATTTCGTTCCCATGGCTTACTCTAGAAGTTTGCCATTTGGAACCCAGGAGTTTGAATTACCATGGAAGTGGGCATGTCACAGAATGTCGTGTTATGCAATCGAGCATAGTTCTCGGATATGAATGAATGAGATGCTCCAGTATCGAAAAGAACAGATGCCGGATGGCAGTTAACAAGGAGCGTACCAAGGACGACGTTGGGATCCTCATGAGCCTCCTCGGCTGAAACATAGTTGACATGGCCACGGGCAGTGGTGACCGGCTTGGCGTAGAATGTCTTTCCCGCGGGCTTACCACGGCCAACGGACTTTCCAGTTTGATGGGGTTGTTGTTCTGGGGACACTCTCGGCTATAGTGACCCGGCTCTCCACACTTAAAGCATGTCACCACATTGGGGCGTGGAGCAGCATTAGCAGCGGGGCCACCATAGGGCTTGGGCGGTGCAAATTGCTGGTTGGGACGAGGCGCCTCAAAGGATGGCCTCGGGATGAACCTGGGTGGCAGTGCCGTGCTTGGGATCCACACCCGGCGCTTCTGAGCTCCAGAGCCGGATGAAGAGCCAAAATCACGGGAGTGCTTGCGTGAAGCGTCATAATCAGTCTGGCCTGTCTCAGCACTGATGGCTTTATTGACCAACTTCTGAAAGGAGGTGCACTCGTGCAGACGAAGATCGCGGCGAAGCTCAGGGCTAAGTCCCTTGCGGAACCTTGCCTGCTTCTTAGCGTCAGTAGATACCTCTTCAGGGGCATAGCGTGCCAGATTCCCAAATTCACGACTATAAGCATCCACAGTCAGTCTTCCTTGGGTGAAGTTGCAGAACTCCTCCCTCTTGCGATCCATGAGACCTTCCGGAATGTGATGCTCGCGGAAAGCCTCACTGAACTCAGCCCAAGTAGTAACTTGGCCGACCGGGCGCATAGCTTCGAAGTTTTCCCACCAAAGGCTAGCAGGGCCTTCGAGGTGATAGGCAGCATAGGTAACCTTGTCGGCTTCGGCTACATTGGCAGAACATAGCTTGTTAGTGATGCTGAGAAGCCAGTCATCCGCGTCGAGGGGTTCGACAGAATGGTTAAACTTTGGTGGGTACAGCTTGATAAAGTCATTGATTGACACCAAGTCATTTCGCGGGTGGCGTGCAGTGTTCTGCTCAATCCGCTCCAGCAGGCGGTTAGTCTCACGCTTGTTTCTTTCCGCCTCCAGCATTACTTCGGCCAGAGAAGGCGGGTGAGGCAGATTTTCACCCCTAGCTGCACTGGCTTCCCCCTGCTCCGAGGCAGTAGGGTTGCTACTGGTGTTGACCATCCTAGGAGAAAACAAGACAATGGTTTAGATAAGGATGGCTCAAACTTAGCAAGGAAGTGCAGAATGTAATGGATAACGCGGAATGCAGAGATGTTCATCCGTATGTCATGGTAATATAAAACTGCCATATATATACCAACGGTCATACACATCATACATAGTTTAGTACAAGCTCAGGCTACAGTACAACTATGATGAAAGACGTTACATCACATCGGAGGCATTCCAAGCTCCTATACATTATTTGTCTACACCTCCGGAATTGACTACACGCCAAGTCGTATTCCACAAGTCACGCAGGACAGTGGAGATACAACTACTACAATACTAGTGGTACTACTACTAACTCAGACAGCTCCGTAGTAGTCCTCATATAAGTCACCTCCATAGCCTGGAAGTTCAACGTGACCATCCGGGAACAGACGATCCTGAGGAGCCTATGGACCATAGAGGCTAGGATGAGGTCTTGAACCAACAAACGGTGGCCTGCGGGGACCACGGGGTGGGGTGATGCCTCCCACATCACGCCAATCCACCATGTCTGGCAGAGCTGATCTCACAAGATACAGATCCCTTGTATCCATACATCCATCTTGCACCGCAGGTGCAAACCGAGTCAATGTGGCCCAATGATCAGCACGGGTATTGAAAAGCTCCAGCCTCAAGGCCCGATTCTCTCGGTCCTTATCTTCGAGCATCTCGGCAGTGGTACGAGTTAATGAGTCCTCCTGAGTGGATTCAGTATAGATAGCCTGAAGATACCCTTGCGCTCCCGGAAGTGAAGCTGGCATGTAACGAAAGTCGGTGTTCCGAAGCAGGCCAGTCCGGACTCGCAAGATGGTCATCATGGAATAGGCAGCATCCTGCACAGCCATCTCAACAGTAACCCCGAGTCCATAGGAACAGTGAAGGGGCTCGGTAGATCCAGGATAAGAAGGAAATATCCTGACGGTGCAGAAATATTGGCTTTGATTAAAGTCGCGGAACTGCTCTTCGACGGTGTATTCGGGATACCAACGGTAACCCGTCTCGATCATTACCCGGACTAACATAGCAGTATGACCGGGCACGTCGAGGCACCGGGTCAGGCGAACCACTTGGTTTTGAACACGGTTGGCCATCTGAAAGCACAACCACAATGCAAAGACATCAGAATTTCTAGGGAAAATTGGACAGCATAACAGCTGTAAATGCTCAGAAAAAGATTTGAGACATCCACAACAGTTCGCAATACCACTCAACAACATCATATCAAGGTTCTGATCCAATTAGCAACATACTAAGAATAGTAGAAACTGAACTGGGACTTGTAACAACAATCCTATAAGCTACTACGGATTAGTAACACGTGAACCTGATAGAAGAAGAGAGCCTAGTCCTTAACCCACGTTGAATGAGAAGAGAATGACTCAGATCAGAGGCATAGGGTAAAGGAGTAAAAGAGCCTTACGTTCCCTCCCACAATCAATTCCCCTACATATAACTAAAGCATTTCTAGACTCGACATCGACCAGTTTGGCTCAACGAACCTACAGGCAGTCCGGCTCTGATGCCAACGCTGTCAGGACCCCGATTCCAAGTCACATCGATCTAGCCGGTAACACCTCATATCACTTTGCGGCCTCACGCACGGTATCCCACGGGTGTCGCCTTACCATGGCCCGGGACCGTTTGCGCCTTTTGGCTCACGTATATGATAGTGTCGCTAGCATCCATATGACAGAGAACCCGGGCCGACATGGCTAGTCGTGAACCCAAAGCGGCACAGACCTATGGAGACAGGCATACATGAATCACATCGAACATGTCGGTCATCAGCGAGTGATTCCGGGCTGTAGCACTGGGCTAACAGGACTCCGGGGAACCCGGGCTGTAGCAGGCTAGGCAGGACTCCGGATATCACCGCGTGACATTTCCCCGAAGGGACAGACATAGGAACGAAGTGAAACACATGCCGGCCAGTCAAGTGTCCTGAACAGTAGTGCTGGGCTAGCAGGACTCCGGTGAACCGGGCTGTAGCGGACTACTATGGCTCGAGGAACACTAGACTACATTTCCCCATAAGAAAGGCTGCCAAGGATAAACAACTAGATTGTCGGATCCCACTCATACCAAGCATTTCAATCATACACACAATATGCCCGATATGAGTACATACAACATGGCATCACAACAAAACTCTACAACTCAAGTACTTTATTTAAAGGCTCCAGAGAGCCATACATAACATGTTCATACAGATAGGGGTCACATGACCCGACACTCAAGTCATACAATCATACAAGCACATGCGGAAGCAACTAGTCTGAGTACAGACTCTAGAAAGAAAGAAGGCTTCTCGAAGCCTGTCTATCTACATAGGGCCCTCCATGGCCAGGATCACCACCTGGGTGGCTAGTCACTCGTCGACGTCAAGGTCTACGTAGAACCCATCGGAGGGGGCGGTGTTGTCGTCTGAAAACAGTAATTAAGCAAACATGAGTACAAAGGTACTCAGCAAGTCTTACATCAGAACCTACTATACATGCTTATTCTCAAGAAGGTGGTGGGGTTAATGCAGCAAGCCAGCTTTGACTCTTGGCTAAGCTATCCTACGGAACTTCACCAGTAAAATAGTTTTCGCACACGAGTCCACTACTCACCAACACAATACTCCACCGGGGATCCTCCCTCGTCATCCTACGAGAGGGCCATCCTCGGTACTCACACTTATCTTGAGTCTTTTAGTAGTATCCATTAACTTGTCTATGAACTGTATAGGCAACCAAGTAGTCCTTTACCGCGGACGCGGCTATTCGAATAGTTTTATACCCTGCAGGGGTGTACTTCTTCATACACGCTTTCACCACTTACCGCCGTTTACACGACATGTACTCGGCAACCTTCAAGCGGAAGCCCAGCGAGGGTGTCGGCCACGGCCTACCTAAACACTTAAGTCTCTAGTCCAGGTTTATCGCCTATCCAGGTTCCATCCGCAGGGAGTCCGGCCGAGGTTTCCACATACGGCCCCGAACGATGTGAACAGGGTTCCCGAGACACCAAACGGGTGACTCGGTACACCGTGCCACGGTGTATCTACCGCAACATAGCCCACCCCTAGGGTCAGCGCTACGCACGGCCGCCAACACATAACCTACAAACACCAGAAACTATTTGCAACTCCTGGACAGAGTACTAGGGTGATTAAGAAGCCGAGAGGGTCCATTGGTTTCGGGCCCAATGTATGGTAGTAACTGCATCTTAAATCACACATACAGATCTCAGTTCTTAGGGACGGCCTCAATGAAACAACCCACCATGTACTCCTACATGGCCTCTCATCGATACCTTTACCAAAACATGTTCAACACATCCCTCACATTACCGACATAAGCATTTCACTCTAGCCCATCACCCAGATGAACCAGACCTGACACAACTCTAAGCATAGCAGGCATAGCAAGGTAGGAATCACATACATGGCTCAATCAACTCCTACACATGCTAGTGGGTTTCATCTAGTTACTGTGGCAATGACAGGTCATGCAGAGGATAAGGGTTCAACTACCGTAGCACACAGCAGTTTGAATCGCGTTGTCTTAATGCAGTAAACAAGAGCAGAAGCGAGAACATGGGTTGTATCGGAATGATCAATGGTTGCTTGCCTGATGGAGTGGTAGTGGGATACTGCCCTTCAGTTGGATACTCGTGAATATCCTCGGAGGCAGAACCTACCACGAAGAACACATCGGAACACAATCAACACATGACGATATGCAACAATATGATGCATGCTATGACATGGCAATATGAATGTGTCTTGGCCTAATGCAAGCTATAACAGAAAGGAATGAACTCATTTGAATCAAAGATTCAAATATTAGCTCATTAAACATGGCCTTAATAGTGCATTTCCTTATTCTGCTTAAACAGCAAGGTAAACTTGTTTTGTCATGCATGAAACCATTACAGATGGATAGATTGAATTTTTCTGATCATTTTTCATATATAAATCTTTGCATTTGGAGCTATGGTTGATTTTCTATGATTTTTAGAAGTTTTAACTATTTTCTGGAAATTCCTGAGTAAAAATAAATCGAGAAAATGCATTACTGCATCAGCATTGCGTCATGCTAACCTTAGCAGGTCAAAGGCGCCAGCCCAGGTCAAACCTGACTGGTGGGCCCCTTCTGTCAGCCTCTCTGCTAATTAACAGGATTAGATTAACACTAATTAGCTGTCAGTGGGGCCTGGGCCCACATGTCAGTGACTGATTTAATTAAAATTAATTAAAACTAATCCTAAATTAGTTAGCAGACCGGCCCCACCTGTCATAGACTCAGGGGGGGTCTACCTGGGCCCACCCAGGAGTCAAACTGGGTCAAACTCACCGGCGACTCGACGCCGGCGAGGCCCGAGACGGTAGCGCAGCTCGGAAAACGCCAACATGGCACGGGCGAGGCCGTTCTTGGGCTCGTTGGACAGCTCTTGCAGTCGCGCATCTAGTGGTGGTGGAGGCCGGGCCTACGGTGGCCGGAGACAACGACGGCGAGCTCCAAGGCGGCGGCCGGAGTCCGGCCATGTGTGGGGAGTGGGCTGCAGCGTGCAAACACGGAAACTGAAGTGCTAGCGAGGCACTACGCGATGCAGCAAGCACGTTGCATAGCACGGGATGACCAAATGGTCGCCGGAGCGATGCCGGCAACGAGCTCGAGCGGAGGCAAGCTTCGGCCATGGTGGAACTATGGCCTAGGGGGTGCAAATATGTGGGAAAGAAGAGCGGGAAGGCGGCGAAGCTCACAGGGAGGTCGATGAGCAGCTCAGTGGGCTCGGGGGCGACCGGAGCGAGGCGAATCGATGAACGGCGTCCGGCGGGTACCGAGGTTGAAGACTGCACGATAGCGGCGATGCAGGGCCTCCGGCGAAGCGTGGCTCGGTGGGGAGGGCGAGCGCGTCGTGGCGGAGCGATTTGGCTTGTCGGAGGGGCGAGGGGGTGGCTCTGGCGTCGTCTACGGGTACCTCTGGACGTCTCCATGCGTCGGCAGAAGCAGGACGTGGCCGGCGTGTGGCCGCGGGCGCCGGCCACGCGCTCCGCGTCCTTCTGGCGCGAGGAGGACGACGACTGGCAGGGCCAGTCGGCTGGGCCGAGCCAGGTGGGCTGGCCAGCACAGGTAAGGCCCAGGTGGGCTTCCCTCTCTCTTTTTTTTATTTGTTTCTGTTTTTCTATTTAACTAGAACTGTTGGGCTTTATTAAAAATACTAAAACGTTTCCAAAAATCCTGAAAATAATTGTAGGCTCTGTTTAGAATATTTCCAACGGCAAACATTTATTTCCAAAATTATTTGAGCATTTAATTTATTTTATAGCATTTAAATGCCCAAATTCAAATACTTATGATTTAATTCAATGACCTTTTGTTGACCTAGAAAATTGTGCACCAATTTTGCCAGAGGTTTTAACCCAAGACAAAGAGGGTGAACTTTTTAGAAGGGCATTTCAGGTTCATTGAAAATAATTTTAGTAAACCCTAGTTGTTTCCAGGGGGTGTTGGGGGTTTCTGCCTTCCCCATTTTAAATTTAAGAGAAATTTAAACATGATGCACACTCTAATGCTTGAACTAGCTAGGGTGTGACACCAACGATCCTCGCGAGGTTGATCGCGCCACCCTTGGCGCAGGCCACGGTCTTCCCAGCGTCCTGCGTTCCTTCCTCCTCCTCGACCGTAGCCCCGGCCACTATGGTCAGGGCGACGGCCGATCCTTCCTTCTCGCACGGCTCGGAGCTCTTGACATTCGTTGGTGTTGTGGGTGTGGAGGTCGTGGTACACACAGTACCGGCTGCACTTGGAAGGTTCGGGCTGATCTCTGCCCCGCTTGGTGTCTGGTTCTGCCGCGAGCACGGCATCCCCCTTGCGCTTCACATCCTTGTCCTTGGGCTTCTTCTCTTCCGGTCTACGGCAGGCAGTTCGAGGAGGGAGAGACGCCCTTCCTCGGCCCTGGCCCACTTGGTTGCCAGGTTGAACAGCTCCAAGGAAGTGCACAGGTCTTCATGCATCGCCAGCTCCTCCTTCATCTTGACGTCGCGCACGCCGTCGGAGAAGGCCGAGATGACGGCCTCCTCAGTCACCTTGAGAATCTTGAGGCGCGCGTTGTTGAAGCACTGGATGTACTTCTGCAGGGTCTCCCCGGGCTGTTGCTTGATGCGGCGCATGTCGCTCACGGCGGGTGGCCGGTCGCGAGTGCCTTGGAAGTTGGCGATGAAGCGGGTGCGCATCTCGTCCTAGGAGGAGATTGTGCCTGGAGCCAGGTTCAGGAGCCAGGTGCGGGCCTCGTCCATGAGTGCCATGGGGAACCAGTTCGCCATGACCTTCTCGTCTCCGTTGGCAGCTTCGATGCCCAGCTCGTAGAGCTGGAGGAACTCCGCAGGGTCGGCCGTGGCGTCTTAGCGAGGAGGCAAGTCCGGCTTGAACTTGCCGGGCCACGCGACGCTGCGTAGCTCAGCGGTGAAGGCGCGGCAGCCTGCTGTGGCCACGGGAGGCCTTGAATGACGGGGAGCTTGGTCTTGCATGTCCCCACGTGCTGCAGCTGGGAGCAGCGCGGGGTCTTGACGCGCGGGAGCAGGAGCATGGTCGCGACGTGCTGGAGCAGGGAGCGCCCGGGCAGCTTCTTGCGGGCGAGGGACTTCTTGACAGCTCTGCTCTTGCCGCGCTGGCGCCTGACGAAGCGGGTTCCGCCCAGGGGCCACGCGCCTTGGAGCCATGGCGCCATCCTGAGGAGGAGGCGGCCGGGGCACCGCCGGAGCTTCATCTCCCGCGCGGGGCGGGGTGCGGTGCAGCGGAACGGACGGCGCAGGAGAGCCCCCTGCGGCGCGGACGAGCTTGGCGACGCGATCGAGCCATTCTTCGTAGACGTCGTCGACGGGATTGTAGCGCATGAGCTCGTTTGCCGTGATGAGTGCAGCCCGAGCCTCCATGGGCGCGCGGAGCGCGTGGGACGAAGATCCAGCTGGGGTGAGCGAGGGAGTTGCGGTGCGGCCGTCCTGCCGCACGGACGGATGTTGGGACGATGCTTGCTGCCCGTCCCCCGCCGGGCCGGTGGCGGCGTTGACGGCAGGTGACAAGGAACGGTGAGGACGCACGCCGACAGGGGCCGTCTGGGCGAGGCGGGAAGCGAGTGCGGCCCGGCGCTCGGCGCGGGCCCGACGAGCGTCAGACATGGGCATCATGGTCGGAGGAGAACGGGGTGGTGGAAGACGAATCCCGGCGCACCCCTACCTGGCGCGCCAAATGTCGGATTTCGGGTTCCGGCTGACCCTTGAGGTTCGAACACTGGGGTGCGCGCGGAGATTTCGCCTCCTACCTACCTGCACCCCTCCGCCTCGCTAAGATCTAAACTGTGGAAAGAACAACACAAGAGACACAGGGTTTATACTGGTTCGGGCCACCGTTGTGGTGTAATACCCTACTCCAGTGTGTGGTGTGGTCGATTGCCTCTTGGGCTGACAATGACGAACAATACAAGGAAGAACAACCTCGTGAGGGTCTGTTCTTGGCTGGGGCGATGAACTGCTGGGAGGAGTTCAGTCACCTTTCTCTCTCTTTTTCTGATCGAAACCTCTCTCTAAAGAGCCTCCTTCTTCGAACCCCTCCGCTCTCTCTCTAATCCTTTCTTTTTCTCTCCTCCGAACCCCTTGCTCTGTGGGTGGCTGGTCCTATTTATAGAGGCCCTGGTCCTCTTCCCAAATATAGATCGGGAAGGGAGCCAACAATGGCGGGCTAATTTGAAGGGGGACAACTAGTATCAGCTATCCTGACAAAAGTAGTCTTCGCCTGCGCAAAGCTCTGGTGATGACGCTGTCTTGGGCTCCACGGTGACCTCCATCTCATAGTCCTCCTGGTCATGGTCTCATTGCACCGAAATGGCAACCTTTGCCTGATGCCTCGGTACTCCGCGGCTGTGCTTGCCCCCTTTGCACCAAAGGGGAAAGGAGGACACTGCGTGGGTTGGCACCCGCCTGGCGCCCTTGGTCGTCATGGCTTACGTCACGGGCACCTCGTGAGGTATCCTGCCTTGGTCTCTCCGCCTCCTCGTGAGCCAGCCTGACGAGGCCGTGCCTGAGGAAGCTCCGCGTCGTCTGCCCCGCGAGGCTTGGCCCCTCGCGAGGGTCTTGGGTTTGTGTTGGTGAAGATGGGCTGCGCTGGGCCCCCCTTTGAGCCATGCCGCAGGCCGCAGGCAGGCAAGTCTGGGGACCCCCGTTCCCAGAACGCCGACAATGAGTATGTTGTTCTTTGTTATGCCGTTGGGCACCAAGTTCGGCTAGTCGGCCCGGGGACTTGCCGCATTATACTATGAAATGACTTCCTACAGCCGGACTAGTAGTGTGTGGCACTTAAGACGTCTTCTATTAGAAACCGCAGCTCGCAGAGCGACTGTCTGGTGGGCAGGAGTAAGGTAGAATGGGTGTCCACATGAAAAATGGCTAAGGACTCAAAGCATGTACATAGTTTAAGCCGGTTTCCAGCCTTTTCCAACCGACTCTGAGCAACTGACTCGCCATTTTCTAATTAACTTGCTAAAAAACTTTAAATGGCTAAGTACTTGCCTTCCCAAAGAAGCTAAGTACTTGATCCAGCAATAGTCCGCAGAGCGGCTGTCCGACTGGCAAGACGGCAACCAAGGGAAGGCAGCAAAGGAAAAAGCCAAAGAGCAATAAGCAAGAAGAGATAGAACACGGAGAAATATTTACATAGAAAAGGCCCTTGGCCGAATCTTCAAAACAGAAGTTCAAGATACACCCCACGGGTGGAATTGTGCAAATTAACAAGTTCATTGAGACTATTAAGAAGATAAAAACAAAGATGAAGTGGCAGCCTAGGAAACCACAGATGGATGCCAGTTGCCGGAGCGGCCGGCTGGTTGGTCTCCGCTTGGTCGCCTCTGGCAGCAGCCGTCTCGGTTGAGCGCGGCTCGTTGCTAGAGGCGCGGTCGAGCTAGGGCTGTCTGTCTGCTCCATCCTCTGGTGCCTCCTCCTCGTCCCCTTCATCCGCCTCGCCTTCTTCCTCGCCACTGGAGTCAATCACCTCCGCCGAGTCCTTGCCGTCATCTGGGTTCAGCCCGAACCACTCCGGCGATGCCTCCTCGCCATTCTCAGCCCGCTCTGGGATGAAGACACTGGTGTCGGTGTATTCGGTGATCAACGCTGCTCGCTTGACGAGATCGTCTTCCACGACCGCCAACTCTGCCTGAGCTTCTAGCCGGAACATGGCTAGCTGGGCTAGACTCAGCCCAGGATACCACGCCTTGGCGAACTCTAAGGCCCGGCGCGCTCCAGCCCGGGCCGAAGAGCCCTTCCAGGCCTCAAGGCGGCTAGCCGCTACCTCCAACCAGTTGGCAGTCCGACTGGGGGTGCGCGGTGCCTGCATATCCGGCCACAGGGCGGCAATCGCCTGGGCGCCGACACGTTGAAGCCGGTCGAAGGCGGGCCTCGATGCTCAGGATCTGCTCGCCAAGAGTTCGAGGGGCGTTGGCGGCGATCTATGCGCCATCCGCCCTCCGCCCTTCACGATCAGCCTTGATGGCTTGGTTGGCGGCGTCCGAATGGCCGGGGAAGAAGTCTAACAAGGTAGAAGAACGAAGAACAAGATTAAAGACTAGAGGTCGACTCAACTAGCAGTCGGTAGCTTAGAAAAAGGAAATGAGGGGAAGCTCACCGTCGAGATTGTTGGACTATGAAGATACAAGATTGAAGACTTCGTCTCGTGTCCGGATGGGACTCTACTTGGCGTGGAAGGCAAGCTAGGCAGTACAGATATGGACATCTCCTCCTTTGTAACCGACCTTGTGTAATCCCTAACCCTCTCCGGTGTCTATATAAACTGGAGGGTTTTAGTCTGTAGGACATAACACAACAACAAACAATCATACCATAAGCTAGCTTCTAGGGTTTAGCCTCTCTGATCTCGTGGTAGATCTACTCTTGTACTAGCCATATCATCAATATTAATCAAGCAGGACATAGGGTTTTACCTCCATCAAGAGGGCCCGAACCTGGGTAAAACATCGTGTTCCCTGCCTCCTGTTACCATCCGCCTTAGACGCACAGTTCGGGACCCCCTACCCGAGATCCGCCGGTTTTGACACCGACATTGGTTCTTTCATTGAGAGTTCCTCTGTGTCGTCGCCGTTAGGCTTGATGGCTCCTACTATCATCGATTGCGATGCAGTCCAGGGTGAGAATTTTCTCCCCGGAAGATCTTTGTGTTCAGCAGCTTCGCACTGTAGGCCAACTCGCTTGGCCATCTGGAGCAGATCGAAAGTTACGCCCCTGGACACCAGGTCAGGTTTGGAAGCTTAAACTACACGGTCGATATCCGCAGAGACTTGATCTTCGACAGATTCGAGCCTCTGCCTTGTGCGTCACGCGGTCACAATGAGTACGATTTAGCTCTGCCATCGGACAGTGTTCAAGAAATCACACCGGCAGCCGCTCCGACCCTTAATTCGGAGCCACTTGCGCCTCCCATGGACGGATGGATAGACCCCGCCACAGAGGCCGCATCCCCAATGGCGATTGAGCCGAATATCGATCTTACCCTTCGCGAGAGCCGTGTTGTTGAACTGCCGGATACTTCTCCGGCCACGGACTCCGAACCGCCTGTGGCCGTTCCTATCGAATCCGCTTGGGCGCCGATCATGGAGTTTACCTCCGCGGATATCTTTCAGCACTCGCCCTTCGGTGACATACTGAATTCATTAAAGTCTCTCTCCTTATTAGGAGAGTCCTGGCCGAAATATGTCCGGCAGGATTGGGATGCGGATGACGAAGAAATTCGCCGCCCACCCACCACCCATTTAGTAGCCACTGTCGATGACTTAACCGACATGCTCGACTCTGACTCCGAAGACATCCACGGTATCGACGACGATGCAGGAGACGAACAGGAACCACTGCCCACAGGGCACTGGATGCCCACTTCATCACATGACGTATACATGGTGGACATGCCAAAAGAAGACGAGGACGAGGAACGGAAGGATACAATGAAGGGTTGTCCCCTCGAGAAGCAGTCAAAGCGGCGGCGTAAGCGCCACTCCAAATCCTGCCTCGGCAGAAACAACGATCATATAGACCCAGCGTTAGAGCAGGGTGAACCATCGCCGGACCACGGCAACACGGAGAATCAAACCGAACAACCCGACTCTGTCAAAGATAATATTCCGGACGACATCACACCAGACAGACACCCGGAGCAACAGAATGCCCATCAAAGGCTTGTTGCCACCACGAGGAGCCTAAAAAAGCAGAAGCAAAGGCTCAAGGCTGCGCAAGACACACTCAAAATTATATGGTGTAAAGTGCTCAACACAGCAGCGAAGTACGGCGGTAATCACCCCACCAAGAGCTACCCGAAGCGGAAGTTGCTACATGAATTCGATGCGGAGGCCTTAGATCCCCCGCAACCAAAAATTAAAACGGCCATCTGGCCGGATAGACGACCTCACGGCCAACATAGAATGGCAAACAATGCCGCACATAAGCCAATACGCGATCCACGCAAGGGCTCGCATCAAAAGGACAGCGCAACCAGATCCATCTATGGACCACGCAAGCGCGCTCCAGCATACGATGCAACACAACAAACATCCGAACAACGCGGTACACCCAGATACAGGGGTGCCGCACACCCCCTATGTTTCACCGATGAGGTGTTGGACCATGAATTTCCAGAGGGATTCAAACCCGTAAACATAGAGGCATACAACAGAACAAGAGACCCTGGGGTCTGGATTTAGGACTATATCCTCCATATCCATATGGCTCGAGGAGATGATCTCCACGCCATTAAGTATTTACCCCTCAAACTCAAAGGGCCAGCTCGGCACTGGCTGAAAAGCCTCCCCGAAAGCTCCATTGGAAGCTGGGAAGAGCTCGAAGACGCTTTTCGGGCAAATTTTCAAGGGACTTATGTCCGACCTCCGGACATGGACGATTTGAGTCATATAACTCAACAGCCTAGAGAGTCAGCCCAAAAGCTTTGGAACAGGTTTCTTACTAAAAAGAATCAAATAGTCGACTGTCCGGATGCCGAAGCATTGACAGCTTTTAAGCATAGCGTCTACGACGAATGGCTTGCCAGACACCTCGGCCAAGAAAAGACGAGAACAATGGCAGCATTAACAAGCCTCATGACCCGCTTTTGCGCGGGTGAGGACAGCTAGCTAGCCAGATGCAGCACCAGCGACCCAAGTACATCCGAAGTTAGAGATGGAAATGGGAAATCACGACGCAGCAAAAATAATACGCGCCGGAATAAAGAAGACAACCCAAAGAGCACGGCAGGAATCACTAGATTCAGAAGCTCTCGGCCAGGTCAGCAAAAGCCGCCCTCTAAAGGCAGCAGAGACGAATTGTCCAGCTTAAACAAAATTCTAGACCAAATATGTCAGATCCATAGCACCCCTGGTAAACCCGCTAACCATACCCACAGAGAATGTTGGGTCTTCAAGCAGTCCGGCAAGCTCAATGTCGTACACAAGGGGGAGGATACACCAAGCGAAGACGAGGATGAGCCTCTCAAGCAAAACACTGGGGAACAAAAGAAATTTCCACCAGAACTCAAAACAGTGAACGTGTTACACGTGATCAAGGGGAGAAACAAAGCGGCACTCCCAGAGAAATATGCCCAAGGGTCTATCACAGCGGAGTCCTGTGACTGGTCGTCTCAACCGATCACTTTCGACCATCGGGATTACTCAGCAAGTATCCGGCGTGCAGGGTGGGCTGCCTTGGTATTAGACACAATAATTGACGGATACCATTTCACACGAGTCCTGATGGACGGTGGCAGCAGTCTAAACCTGATATATCAGGACACAATCCGCAAAATGGGGATAGACCCAACGAAAATTTGCCACAGCAATACTACCTTTAAAGGAGTAACGCTAGGCCCAGGGGCTCATTGCACGGGCTCCCTGCTACTAGAGGTTATATTCGGCTTCCCTGTTAACTTCCGTAGCGAAAATTTAACATTCCACATTGCTTCGTTCCAAAGTGGCTATCAAGCATTACTTGGACGCGACGCTTTCGCTCGCTTTAATGCAATACCGCATTACGCTTCCCTCACGCTTAAGATGCCCAGTCCACGTGGCATCATTACAGTGAATGGATATTGAGCGATCCTTGCGCGCACTAAAAACGGCCTCACCAACTAAAGCATTTGATAGGTCGTCAAGACCACAAACACGGTTAGACGAGTCCGGCGCCGCTATATGTCATTCACACAGGTTTGATAGGCCACACCCTTATTACAAATACAAGGGGCTCAACGCGCACAGACAAGTGGCAATTTTTACTCATCTTGAATTGTGCATGGTTTCTTTAAACCTACCTTTTTGCACGACAACTTTTCACCTAAGTTTCTCTCTTTTACAGATGACCATCATGCTACACCCGTCCAAGATATGGCACAACAGAGACACAGGCGCAGACATGCAGCAGGGACCCGTTCCAAGGATTCTTTTTAGATTAAGACCCTGCATAAACCTTTTTTACTGTCTCTTGTTGATACACATCCCTCGGATTCTCAGTACTATTGAGAAGGATGCTGACATCTTGGCATGTGGCCACGTCAGAACAATGCACGTACCTGGACACCAGGGGCTTCTTACAAAGGGCATTGTTTAGGCCCGGTTTATACCATAAAAGACCGAATACCTTAGGGAGTGTCCGGCGTCGCGAGTTTGTCCTTATATGCATCAGCTCCGAATCATGTCTTTGGTCAAATGTTGGGTTTGCCCGGATCCTGTGTTTTGCTGCCTTACGTTCCGCTCTATCGGCTAAGGCGGCACCAGGAGAACTACTATGATTGTACCCTGGTTCATCCGGACGAGCACCTCAGTAGAGAAAGCTGAAAACTGATTGTCATGATATAGCGTGAGACTGGTCAACCACTCGATGACCTATCGGAATGTTAGAATTCCTCCGCTTTAACGAAGGGCCATTTCCCGGCCAGGCATATACGCACCCCGAATTCGGATGAGTGCGGAGCCACCAGGGGCTATATAGTAGCTGCACTGTCAAACTCCTATGGCTAAGTGAAAGTGTTAAAGCGTTATAGTCCGGTTGCCTAGTTCGCTGCGCCATCACCTCCTTATTAGGACCAAGACATTGGATTAAGTGTGAATACGCGTCTTCTGCAAACACCCCCGCATTATATGCGTGGGGGCTGAAGCCGACGACTGCAATGTTTCAGGTTATACACAGGTATACATAAACGGCCGCACAGGAGGCACCATATTACTTTTGGGCAAAAGTATAAATACAGCCTTAATAAATTTCATAAAAACATTGTGTTTACAATGGGAATACATGTCACTCAAACATAATATTTTTCGAGCATTGGGCCTCTATCAAACGAGTGCCCTCGAGAACTTCTTCGAAATAGTGCTCGGCAGCCACTCGGCCTATGGCTGAACCCTGCGCCGCAACAGTGGTAGCATCCATCTCCGCCCAGTATGCTTTGACATGGGCAAGGGCCATCCGCGAGCCCTCTATACACGCCAACCTCTTCATCGCGTTGATGCGCAGCACCGCTCCAAGTAACTGCTGCACTAAGCTAAAATAGTTGTTCGGCTTCGGTTTTTCCAGCCACAGATGATCTACGACGGACCTCATGGCGTGTCCGGACAACCTGTTGAGTTCGGCCCATTCGGCTAGCTAATCAGTCAATGGAAGCGGATGCTATGGAATGTTAAACTGCGACCAGAATAGCTTGTCCACTTCACGCTCTGTTTGATCTCGGAAGTATTCGGTCGCATCGACATTGTTCGCCGCCAAGTCCATATATGCATCTGCCGAACTCCATAGCCGATCCAGAGGGGCATACCGCGGATCTCCGAACTTCCTCCGTAGCAAAAAGGGCTTCCCAGCCGCAATATCCCCGGCTTCACGCAGCTCTTCCTTCTTTGCCCTCATAGCAGAGCGGGTGTCTTTGGTTGCCACCGCGACCTTTTCAAGGTCCATCGCCTTCGCTCGGTTTTCTTCTTCAAGGAGCTGGCAGTGGTCGGCAGTGTCTTTTAACTTAACAGCCATCTTGGCCATTTTATCTTTGCGCTCGCAATGTGCAGCCTTTTCGGCTCTTAACTCTTCGGCCGCCTTTAAAGCGGCCGCATTACTAATTCTTGCTTGTTCCTTGGCTCGGGCAAGTTCTGCCCGAAGGGTCTCCACGGTGGCAGCTCCATCTGCAGTCACAAACATATTAAAGATATTGGCGTTACGCTACTCTTACTATGTGACATTCACCAGAAAACATTACTTACCCTGTGCCTCGTCAAGCCGCTTGTTAACAAGCTCGATGTCGGCATCTGCCGCATCCAGTTGCCGCTTTAGCTCGGCAAACTCATTAGTCCAGCTAGCCACCGGACCTTCCACCACCTGCACATAAAGGCAGTTTGGTTATTACCTTGGACTACAATCCTCTGTTCACTGCCGTTCTCGACGACAACCAGAGTCTCAGGGGCTACCATCTACACAGGGCACACCTCAAAATGTGCGGTACTATCAAAAACTATATCATTTCACGTACCTCAAAGCCCGTCAGTAGACTCATAAAAGCTTCATGCAATCCGCTTTCAGCAGACGAAATTCTTTCCATCACTGTACCCATCAACGTACGGTGTTCTTCTGAGATGGTTGCTCGCTCCAACAGCTCCCTCAGTACATCCGACCGCATACCAGACGGTGCCGGATTCTTTTGTTTGCTCTCTTCAAGAGCCGGACGCTGGGGACTTCGGGTGACTATAGGATTATCTTTTGGCCTCACCGAATCCGGAGAGGCCCTCCGTGACGACACTTCAAGGTCGCCCGCTTCTTGAGCGGGGGAGTCCGGGGGAGGCGTTTCACTCTCCATCATCTTCGGAAGAAGGTCCCCCGAAGACGAGCTCTGCTGAGAAGGGCTAAGATCCGAACTGCAAGATAAACGCTTTGGTTATTTTCCTCAGAGGTAAGGTAGTATATCTCCACTATTAAAGTACTTTTTGATTACTTACAGCTCGTTGGAGGCTAATCCTCGCGCGGACTTTGTGTGGCAAGAGCACCCTCCAAGGTAGGATTCTCTGGTGGAGACTTCTTCTCCCGTTTGGAAGCCTTGGTTTCCGGATCTTCAGAGGCAGTCCTCTTCCTTCCCCGAAGCGAGAGAAGGTCAGATTCTTCCCCTTGGTTATCCTCCTTCACGGAGGCGCTCATTCCCTCTGTTGGAATTGGTAGTGATGGGGCCCGCTTCCGACCTCATTATTCCCCCCTTTATCTTCCTTTGAGGGCTCCGGGCAAGGTGCTAGCTCGAGCATCTTTTCCAGTACTGGATTCTCCAAACCCTGAGGAAGGGGGGCCGAACACCGAATCATCTTCGCCCTTGTTAGCCAGTCCTGGTCATAGAGCGATTTCTCAGAATGACGTCATGGTAAATGAAAGACGGTGTGTTCGGCTAAAGGATTACTTACTTGGTCGGTGGTACGGTTGCTGCTCAGGCCCACGTCCTCGGTAGTATCCGGACACTCTATTTGGGGTCCGAAGAATGATTTGTACATCTCCTTGTGCGTTAGGCCGAGGAAATTCTGAATGGTGTGCGGCCCTTCTGGGTTGAACTCCCACATGCGGAGGGGCCGGCGTTTGCAAGGCTGGACTCGACGAACCAGCATGACTTGCACCACCGTAACCAGACTGAAGTCTCCTTCGAAGAGATCTTGAATGCGGCTCTGTAGTATAGGCACGTCCTTGGCTGGACCCCAGCCCAGTCCTCTGCTAATCCATGACATCAGTTGTGGTGGGGGGGCGAGCGAAAGCAGGGGCAGCCACCCACTTGGCACTTCTGGGAGCTATGATGTAAAACCACTTCCGTTGCCATAATCCGGACACCTCTGGAAAGGAACCTTTTGGCCATGGAGCTCCTGCTATCTTGCTTATTAATGCGCCTCCGCACGCTGCATACTGCCCCTCGACCATCTTCGGCTTCACGTCAAAGGTCTTGAGCCACATGCCGAAGTGAGGGGTAGTGCAGAGGAAGGTCTCACACACGACAATGAATGCCGAGATATGGAGAAAGGAGTTCGGGGCTAGATCGTGGAAATCTAGCCCGTAATAGAACATCAAACCCCTAACAAAGGGATCCAGGGTAAGGCCTAGACCTCGGAGGAAGTGGGAGATGAACACAACGTTCTCGTTGGGTTCAGGAGTAGGGACGACCTGCCCTCGGGCAGGCAGCCGATGCGAAACCTCGGCGGTCAGGTATCTGGCCTCCCTCAACTTCTTGATATCCTCTTCCATAACGGAGGAGGGCATCCACCGGCCTTGAAGGCTAGATCCGGACATTATTGAAGGTCTGAAGCACCTGACCTGGGCTTTGGGTGTTAGAACTCAAGGCGGGGGAAGGATTCAATTGAGCACGGGAGGGAAAAAAGTAAAAGCCTTGTCCCTTTATAAAGAGGGTGAATATCAAGCGTCCTCTCCGTAGCCGTTTGGGACTTGCCTATAATCTAGGAGTCCTAGACACGGTTGGGTTACCCATGACCGTATTGATGAGAATCCCATAATTAGGGGAACACGATCTCTTCTTTGACAAGATGTGTCAAGAAACCGCCTCGCATTATATGTGGAGCTGGTTGAAGAAAAACGGTTTGAATAATCACCAAACCATGGCATGATGTCATGTTGCCAAAACGTGTCAGCAGATTAAGATTTGTGGAAATATTATTCTCTCTATGGTGGTATGTGGAACTTATTTTGCAGGGTCGGACACTATCCTTGTATTCAAATTCTTCCGTGATGTGTTCGGAGGAGGAATCCGCCTTGCAATGCCGAAGACAACACTGCGCGCCGGACTCATCGTCCTTGAAGCCTGGTTCAGGGGCTACTAAGGGAGTCCTGGATTAGGGGGTCTCTGGACAGCCGGACTATATCCTTTAGCCGGACTATTGGACTATGAAGATACAAGATTAAAGACTTCGTCTCGTGTCCGGATGGGACTCTACTTGGCGTGGAAGGCAAGCTAGGCCGTACGGATATGGATATCTCCTCCTTTGTAACCGACCTTGTGTAACCCTAACCCTCTCAAGTGTCTATATAAACCAGAGGGTATTAGTCCGTAGGACATAACACAACAACAAACAATCATACCATAGGCTAGCTTCTAGGGTTTAGCCTCTCTGATCTCGTGGTAGATCTACTCTTGTACTACCCATATCATCAATATTAATCAAGCAGGACGTAGGGTTTTACCTCCATCAAGAGGGCCTGAACCTGGGTAAGACATCGTGTTCCCTGCCTCCTGTTACCATCCGCCTTAGACGCACAGTTCGAGACCCCCTACCCGAGATCCGCCGGTTTTGACACCGACACATGCGAAGAGACTGACGGCTGGGCCTGCGCCCAAATAGTTTACCATTGTACCCCGGGGGTTAGGCCTATATAAACCCCCCAGGGCACCCATGCAAAGGGTTCCGACCCATTAGAGCTAGACCAGATCATAGAGGGAGGAGAGAGCTAGCCCTGCCTTCTCCTACCTTCAGATACAGCTCGAGGAGCGCCCTTGTATTCACTTAGCCATAGTGATCATGCGGAGACCCTACAGAGAAGGACTAGGGGTGTTATCTCCTAGGAGAGCCCCGAACCTGGGTAAAGTAAGCCGGCGTTCGTGTCTACGCCTCATCCCGTTTCCAGGCACCGGCGACGTTCTACTCGCTCCCACCATGATAAGCCATCCATTGGCATATGTCGCATCCAATCCCCGACAGCGATTGCCAGGGGAATGTATGTATACACGGTGTAGAAATATGTGGAGCTGGGTTGGCTATATATGGTAGCAAAAAATTAGCAATAATCAATTCAGAGATGCAATGTTGAATAAACGCTCGACGACGGTACTGTGCTGGTCGTAGGCTAGACCGGACTAGAGACGCGAGCATAGAACACAAACGAGGTCATGTCGTAGCACAACTAGCATCAATAAAGGATATGAGGTAGCTCTGGACAGCAAAATATAAGTGAAGATCACAATAGCCATAAAGATAATGATGTGAAACAATAGCCAAGCAGGATATGTCAACAACTTTCTCTCCAACTTTCCTATGGAAAAATTTGTGCCAATTTTTTGATAATTTTTTCAAGAATGGTATTGACTCAAGCTTTCAAACAAAAAAGGAATCACTCAATTCCGAGTTGATATGAGAAGTCAATAAATTCTAAAACTGGCCTGAAAAACTAGAATAAGCTGTGTTTGTGAACTTCGGGGGGCAAAAAGACCTATTTAGAAGCCGATTTTGAGGTGTCAAATACTGAACTAGCTTCTGCAACTATTTAGATGCGGCTCGTCACTAGTTTTCATTTGAGTACTCGCGGAGCTAAAGCGGACTTCGTATGAGAAAGTTATGCCTGTTTTACTGAACAGTACATAAAACAGATTCCAATCCGAATTCAACTACGAGATTGAGTCTAGATAGATCCGAATTTTGTTTTTTTTTCTTCTCTCTTTTTTTCTCACACTTTTTTTCTTTCTCTCCTTTTTTTCTCTGACTTTTTTTACTTTTTTCTCTTGGTTTTTTTCTCTTTTTTTTCTCTCTCCCTCTTTCCAAAACAAACTAGATAAGATGAAGATTGGATCAAGCGAAGATGTGAACGATCTCAACTATGATTATGACAATGACCGGTGGGTAGCATGTGGTGGAAATTGATGGATGGGTGGTGGACAGCGGAAGGGATAACGATGTAGCGGCGGCGTGACTTATGTGAACAGAACTCGAAACACTAAGCGAACTAGACACTAAGACCACCAACTCGACACGACGATGCAGCCGATAATTCAACTATGCAAGCAATGAAAAGAAAATTGCAAAGGCTCAGACTGGCTTGGACAAAAGATGAATATATCTAACTTTTTTTGGTTTCTTTCTTGGACAATAGGTCAGAAAATAAATCTAATCTAGAAAAAATTGGAAATTCTCACCGAGCAACCTGAAAACGGATACCACTTGGTAGAGGCGAGGGTCCCGATCTTTCGATGAGATGACAACTATTGATTTGGTGGAGTCAACTTTGACGATCCGACTACAAACGTGCACGACGTTGCGCCTTAGCAATCGCTAAATCAATCTCCCGAGGTTACTGACGATGCTGGAAGCACAATCAGCCTGACCACGAAGGTCTATTCCTGCACGCAATCGAAGAACAAGCAAGAATATGATAATGCAATTTGAATATTGCGAATATAGTTGAAGTATTAATAAACATGGGGATCCGAAAGTGGTCTTGGTCTGGTCGTTGGACACAAACGAAGTACACGAAGTTGCAATGGCTAACTTTTAACTAAACAAATCCCAAGGAAAATGCTACTAGATGGATCTACTTATATAGGAGCAAGGGGTGGCGGCCAAGGAGGTGGGAGGATGTCCCAAGGCAGCCTAAAACTAACCCTAGGTCGTACAAGGCTCATGAGCCCAAGTGGAGGTGATGCAACACCTTTGGATTTGTTGTTTGACTCGGATTATGCTACAGCGTCAGATTGTTTCGTCAATATCTCAACGCTCCGGGCGAATTTGAAGGTGAGTCCAATTGGGTTTGAAAGAGCATGAAATCTACTTTCCAACAAAAAAAGAATCACCCAATTAGGAGTCCGTGAAGTTGTTGGCGTTTTGAGTCAGGTATGTTTGTGCAGTACGTATCTGAATCCAGAACGTGAGAGACTTGGACTCTATCTTCTCTTGGCCCAAAAGTGACATGAGAGAACTTTTTGAACAGAGCATAAACGTCTCCTTTTCCCTTATCTTCATATGGGGATTGTACAAATGTCCCATACACCTGCAATTAGACAAAACACAAAAATGTATGAAGTATTTTTGTTCTGGATAACATAAATAGATTATTGCATACTTTGCACTAGAAATCACCTGACAAATATGCATGTATGCAATATTTTTGGCCGTATCCAAGGTAGTTATGTCCTCATCACCTCGCGTGCCGCCGTTGTTGCCTTGTCCTACCGCTGCAAACTGCTATTGCTACCATCGCCTTCCCAGATGTCCTTGTCGGCCGCGCTCGCAGCCCCACGTGCCGCACACGTTGTCCCCTATGCCTGCGAGCGTCGACCGCGTCCTTCCCCCTCTTAGTGCATGCTCCGTCACGTCGGCGCCGGCACCGCCCCGCTGCCTCTACTGCCGCTGCGGCCCGCTTCCTGCTTCCACTCACCGCCGCAGCCGGTTGTCGCTCGCCGTAGCTTGCCTCCGGCCGGCAACACCTTGGCCGGGTCCCCCACCCGTAGACACGCCGGCCCACACCTGGAAACCCACCTCGGAACCTCCCCTGTACCACTAACCACATGGGTCCCACCCGCAGAACGTTTTAATAAAAAAGGAATTAAAAATAATAATAATTAATTAACTAATTAATTAGTGAATTATTTAAGTTAATTAACTCTGTATAGTGATCTAATTAATTAGTTAGTTTATTTAAACAATAATTAAATTAGTTCAACCCTAATTAGAATAAACACAGTACGACAGCTGGGACCCACACGTCAGTTTGACCAAGTTAACGCCCTGTTGACTGCTGATGTCATGCTGACATCATGATGACGCCAGCATATACTATTCTGGATAATGTTGATTTAAGATAATTAAATAAATTCTAAAAATGATTAAATATCTTAAAATTAATATAAAATAAATCGTAACTCAGATGAAAATACTTTGTACATGAAAGTTGCTCAGAACGAAGAGACGAATCTGATTACGCAGCCCGTTCGTCTGCCACACATCCCTAGCATAGCAAACACGCAATTTTCCCCGTCCGGTTCAGCTGTCCAAAAACGCAAAACACCGGGATACTTCCCCAGACGTTTCCCCCCTTCACCGATATCACCTCCTACCGCGTTAGGGCACGCCTAGCACCGCTCGTTGTCATGACATGCATCGTCATGCTTATGTTTTCATTATATTTATTGTTTATTCCCCCTCTTCTCTCGCTAGACACCGAGATCGACGCCACTGCTACACAGTACGACTACGGTGTTGATGACCCCTCCTTCTTGCCAGAAGAACCAGGCAAGCCCCCCCCCTTGATCACCAGATATCGCCTATTCTTCTATTTACTGCTTGCATTAGAGTAGTGTAGCTTGTTACTGCTTTCCGTTACTCCTATCCTGATGTATAGCATGTCTTTGCTACTACTGTTGTTACCTTTACCTGCAATTCTAAATGCTTAGTATAGGATGCTAGTATTCCATCAGTGGCCCTTGTCGGATTTCGGGTTCCGGCAGACCCTTGAGGTTCGAACATTGGGGTGCGCATGGAGATTTCGCCTCCTACCTACCTGCACCCCTCCGCATGCTAGGATCTAAACTAAGGAAAGAACAACACAACAGACACAGGGTTTATACTGGTTTGGGCCACCGTTGTGGTGTAATACCCTATTCCAGTGTGTGGTGTGGTGGATTGCCTCCTGGGCTAATGATGATGAACAATACAAGGAAGAACAACCTCGCGAGGGTCTGTTCTTGGCTGGGGCGATGAACTGCTCAGTGGAGTTCAGTCACCTTTCTCTCTCTCTCTCTCTCTGCCTCCAGCCAACCGACCGAACCCCCTCCGCTATGTGGGTGGCTGGTCCTATTTATAGAGGCCCTGGTCCTCTTCCCAAATATCGAGCGGGAAGGGAGCCAACAATGGCGGGCTAATTTGAAGGGGGACAGCAAGTATCAGCTATCCTGACAAAAGTGGTCTTCGCCTGCGCAAAGCCCTGGTGATGACGCCATCTTGGGCTCCACGGTGACCTCCATCTCGTAGTCCTCCTGGTCTTGGTCTCGTTGCACCGAAATGGCAACCTTTGCCTGATGCCTCGGTACTCCGCGGCTGCGCTTGCCCCCTTTGCACCAGAGGAAGGAAGGACGCTGCGCGGGCTGGCACCTGGCTGGCGCCCCCGGTCGTCATGGCTTGCGTCACGGGCACCTCGTGAGGTACCCCGCCTTGATCTCTCCGCCTCCTCGTGAGCCAGCCTGACGAGGCCGTGTCTGAGGAAGCTCCGCGTCGTCCGCCCCGCGAGGCTTGGCCCCTTGCGAGGGTCTTGGGTTTGTGTTGGTGAAGATGGGTCGTGCTGCCCCCCCCCCCCTTTGAGCCAAGCCGCAGGCCGCAGGCAGGCAAGTCTGGGGACCCCCATTCCCAGAATGCTGATAGTAGCCCCCGGGCCCAAGGCGCACCCGGACTTGGCCATGCAGGGAGGCGGAAGGGCAAGAGCGAAGTGCCACAGGCCCTAACAGCCTACGGCCTTGGACGCCGCGTGGCAGTTGACTGGACGTGGGAGACTTAGCAACCGCGTGAGTTGATAAGGGAGTGGCATCTGCCTAGGCCCTGCTTCCTGCTTTCCCCGGTTGCCGCTCAGATCCCCTTTCTTGCGCCTCTCCTTCCTCCCTCCGAAATTTCCAGATCTGCTCTGGCCGTGCGACCTAGGAAGCCATGGCGCCTCGCCAGCCCCCGGCCGCAGCTTGGTACTCGTCTGCCCTGGACCCGCCGAACGTGTCGGAGGCGAGCCTTGCCCGGTTGCGCCGGATGGCGACGGCGCGGGGCATCGACGGGGCGAAGGTGTTCAAGGCCGGCTCCGCCACCCCTGAGGGTCAAAGTAGCACCTTCTCTCCGCTCTTCGTAAGTGCCATTGTTGCTGGCCTAGTGCCTCCCTTCTCCGAGTTCTTCTTCTCTGTCCTCCGCCATTACAAGCTACAGGCCCTGCATCTCCATCCCAACTCCGTCCTTCTCCTGGCAATCTTTGCTTATTATTGCGAGGCCCACGTTGGGGTGCAGCCCTCAGTGGCCTTGCTGCGCCACTACTTCTACCTCCGGACCTCTCGCGGTCCTGCTTCCGCGTGTGCGAGCTTCATCGCGTATGGTGGCGCCATTGCCATCTCGAATCCTGGGAAAAGGATTGAGGGCTTCGGGAGCAAGTGGATCTTGGTGGATGCTGGGCGCATCCACCCTCGGCTGATCTTGCCCACGGAGCAGCCCACGAGCTCCAGCGACTAGGGTCGAGCGGAGCTCGCGGATCCCCGCGCGAAGATGGTGTTGGAGAAGATGGACGCGGATCTGAGGCCGACCGACATGGCGGCGGCGAAGCTGACCGGCGCGTCGCTGCTGAGGGAGTTCCTGGAGCACCAGCTGGCTCCGCTTTGGCAGTACTCACTTCCAATGTGGAGGCCCCGTTCGAGCCCCGCGGCCTTGGCCGACAGAGACCTGGCTGCGGTTCTCCAATCTCTGGTCAGGGGCAATGTGGCGAGGTTGGAGGGCACTCCTACACCCTTGTTCCTCCGCAACGACTGGGAGCGGGTGGTGAAGTCCATGCCCGTCTTCAACGGGGAGGGGCCCGTGCCCCTGGAATCTCCCGAGGGACGGTGGGCGTGCCCTCCGGCGACTCCAGCGAAGAGGAGGAAGGAGGGGAGCGGGGAAAAGGGCCTGACTCCGAGGCGACTGACGGAGAGTCGAGGGCTCCCCTCCCCCGGCGCAGGTCCCGCGTTCTCCGCCTCTCTCCGAGCGATGACGATGAGGATGATGACGAAGACGACGAGGAGGACAACGACGAGCAGGACGGCGGGAGCTCGCCCCCGATCCCGAAGAAGGAAAGGACCAGGCTGATCTCCCGCGGGTCTCCCCCGGCTCCGGGGCGAACCGCAGACGCACCTTTCGCCTCCAAGCTTCCCGAGGTTGACCCTTGTAGCCGGCTTTCAGGCTTCAAATTTGGCCGGAGGCCACTTGAGCTCACTGGCGACGACCCGTAAGCATTCGATTCCTGTCTTTATCTCTTGCTCTGCTTCTGAGGCTTGACGTCCGCATCTTTTGGATAGGCTGGCGCCCGCAGCAAAGAAGCCGAAGGGGGCTCCCGAGGTTCCATCCGTGGTGGCGCTTCTGCCCGTGAAGGAGGGTGACCGCGACGCACAGGCTTCTCCTACCCGGTCGTCCTCGTGAGGCCTGGCTGAGCCGGCTGGGGCGAGCTCAGCCCCCACGGCCCAAGTGGCTCCCGAGGTGCTCTTGCCTGCCGCCACCACTACAGCTGTTGGGGCGCGGCAGACTCCGCCTCAGGATGCCGCGGCTGCGCTGCCGCCTTCTCCTCCTACTCCATCGGCTGCTGTCTCTCCGACTCCTTCTGCTATTCTAGATCGTGCGGTTGCTGAGCTAGACCGACTGCGTCAGGATCTTCTTGGTGCCGACCCCCGCTTGGTGGCCGGACGCTTGGAGCTGGCTTCAGGATGGGTTCGCTCCGATGCCTCGATTCGAGCGGCGCTGGTCCAGGCCTCGACGGCATGCAACAAGGAGAAGCAGGTCGTCCTGGAGGCGAAGGCTGCTCGTGATGCAGCCCTGGAGGAGGTGGTCGACGTCCGTGGTCGCTGCAAGGCGCTGGAGGACGAGCTGCAAGGCCTGCGGGGTCAGCTCGCGAAAGAGGTCCGCCTTCGCCAAGAGCAGGAACAAGGCGTGAAGGCTCGCGAGGCGGCCGTCGAGGGCCGGGAGGCCAAGCTCAGGAAGCACCGCGACCGCCTAGGCGCGCTGGAGCAGGAGTTGGGGCGAGGAAGTCTGAGCTGGACGGCAAGGCCCTGGTTCTTGCCGAGGACCGCGCGGCCTTCACGGAGTTGGAGGTGAAGGCTCGCTCCTTGCTGAGGACGCTTTATGACAGCGGCCTGGAGAGCCCGCTGGCTGGCGCCGAGGACGGCCCAGCCAAGCTGCTTCCCTTCCTGATTCATGCTCTTGAAGATGTCGCCCTTGGCCTTGGCCCCATGGCCGAGGCTGAGGCGCGTGTCCTGTCTTCTGCAGCGCTGACACGGGTCCTCACCCACATCTACCTTCGCGATCCCGGCGTCGACCTCGACAGCCTGCTGGAGCCAGCAAGCGGCGAGCGTGCCGCTGCTGCTGCCGAGGCTGTGAAGGGTCGCGCGGGGGCTCTGCTGGGGAAGTTCCGGGCCTTCAGCACCAAGCCGGAGCAAGGCGCTGCCGACCCCGCTGCTCCGTGAGGCGAACCCACTCCGCGCTGCTCCCCCGCTGACAAGTGACTCCGTCGTGGCTCCTGTCCTGCTTTTAATTCCTGCACACGTATCATGCCTCGGGGAGGCGTTTAAACTTGTGTTTGGCATCGAGATAACAATGTGGACTGTAATATTTGCTTTTGAACTCCTTGAAATTTGCGTTTTTCCTTCCTACTTGCTTATGTTCTACGCCGGCAAAGCCCGGGCCCGCGCGTATCTCACCCAGCAATAGTCCCGACCAGAAACCAGGACGGGACCAAGGAGTGAGGGGCTACGTGACAAGTTAGGCTCCTGAGTCACGATGCTCAGGAGTCCTCCTTGGCACACGAACAGCAAGTAGGGAGGTGTGATGTGGATGGATCCACCGTTCTACGTCTGCAGAGCCCGGCCGCGCGCGTGCCTCACCCAGCGATGGTCCCGACCAGAAACCAGGACGGGGCCACGGAGTGAGGGGCTACGTGACTAGTTAGGCTCCTGAGTCGCGATGCTCAGGAGTCCCCCTTGACGCTCAAGCGGCCTTCGTACCTTGGCTCCGCTTGGGGAGAGACGCGCGACGAACCAGGCTCGGGGGGACCTGACTAGGCGGCGTGCGTCTGGGTGTGACCCAAGCGCAGCCCCCGTGCACAGCCCCCTCGCGCGGCACTCCCGAGGGGAGGCGTTACGATGAGGCTAGACACTGAGCTCTGGGCTCCCTGAGGTTGATGCGGCCCGGGGGCCACCCTCAGTTGTTTATCACCAGCGTGGAGCATAGTGCTACCGTATGTCTACGGGCATAGCCGCTCCTTGGCAGTGTCGTCAGCCAGCGCGGAGCATGGTGCTTCCACTGGTATGTGGGAGGGGGCCCCCCTTCAAGAGGAGCCCCCGGGGCGTGTACAGCCCCGCCCTGACACGTGGCTGGCACGGTAGGGCCTGGCGAGGTGTATTTGGGCACCCGTGAGCCAGCGCGGGACTCGCGGGGCCCTACCTCTAGGCGGGTTGCGCCTGGCACTGGGCCTTATCTTGTGATGTGTCCCTACAAATTTGGTTAGATGCCTGCACTCTACGTCCTCGGGTCCCGGCCCTCGAGCTGGTCTCAGCCGTTGCTGGTATGCCAGGTCGCGATGCCATGGACAAGGCCAGAGGGTGAGGGCTGGAGAGCCAGTAAGAGCCCTGAGTCGCGATGCTCAGGTACCCCCCCCCCTTTAACGTGCAAGTGGTCAGCATGGAGAAGAAGAGGTGCCGTGGACCGGCACCGAATAACCATGCATGGTGGGTTTAACGCATAATCGGAAATAAATGCAAATGGGATACATGCCACTGGGCCTGGCCCGAGCGGCTTGGGGATCATGTGGCCTGAGGGGCGCCCCCAACAAGGTAAGCTGACAACATAGAATAAAAAAGGGATACACGCCGCAGGGACGGACCCCCGCGGCCTGGGAATAATGCATCCCTGGGAGGGCGCTCCCAGTTGGAAGTGAAACTAGAGAGATGTCACCTGATGATGTTGAGGACGAAGGAGTGTTGGTGTAGCAGATTCGGTGGGCTGCGGGAGCCGATCCTCACGAGCCCCCAGGCCCAGGGGCCTCGGGAGGCTCCGGAGGCGCTGGCGGCTCCTCGCGGGCCATCTCCATCTCTGCCAGGGCTGCGGGACGCCTGGCCTCTCGTGCCTCCGTGATGCCCCTCATGAGGCGCTGGTACGTGTCAGCCGCGTTCGGCAAGCCGTAAGGCATGCGAACGTAGCTGTGGGGTGGACCTCCGCAGTGCCCCACTCGCAAGGGCCAGAGGCGCTCCAGGGAGGCGACTTGGTTGAGCCCTGGTACATCGATGCAGACGCGCAGCCCGCCATCCTCGCCTGGATGGGGGGCAACTGCTGGTAGGCGACGGCCGCCTCTCATGACTCTTGACTCCTGTAGCTCCTGAATGGCCTTGCTGACGAACTCCTGAGGGTCTGGATCTCCTTGCCTTGCTCCTTCTCGAGGGAAATGTGCTTCAAAACACGCCTCCAGGTGGTGCCCAAGCGCCTCCCTTGTGACCCCAGCTAGGTCGGTGGCCCTTCAGGGGAGAGCCCCCGAGCCCTGCCTGAGGAGGGCGCCGGGCGCGCTTTCCTATGCGATAGAGGGAGGTTCCCCCTGGGCAGGCGCGGGCCCAGAGGGGCCTGCCTCGTGAGTGGTCGGGCCGGACGATGTCTTCTTCTTCTTAGGGGCGGTCTCCGGAGGCCTCCTGCTTCCATGATCCGGCTCTTCCAGTGACGCGGCCTGAAAGGCTCGTTCCAGGGAACACACCACGTCCTTCTCTTCACAGGGCACCGTTATGACTCCGCCGCTTCCTGAGATCTTGAGGACGTTGTAGTGGTGAGTTACGGCCATGAACTTGGCTAGCGCTGGGTACCCAAGGATGGTGTTGTACGGTAGGCGAATGTGGGCGACGTCGAAGTCGATGAGCTCGGTGCGGTAGTTGTCACGTGCCCCGAAGGTGACAGGGATACGGACCTGCCCAATCGGGACCGTGGAGCCGTTGGTGATACTGGAGAAAGGCTTAGTTGGCTGAAGCTGGCTGTAGGGCACTTGGAGGTTATTGAACGTCTCCACGGACAGGACGTTGAGCCCTGCCCCTCCATCGATGAGGGTCTTGGTGACCACCACGTTGCTGATGATTGGGGAACAAAGCATCGGGAGGACTCCGGTTGTAGCCGCACACTTGAGCTGAACATGATGGCGCACGCCGACCACCTGAGGGGGCGCGTGGCTTCGAGCCTAGGGAGGAATGCATTCACTTCGCGGGCGAACTGCTTGAAGATGCGCTGAGAGGCAGGGGCTTGTGCTCCGCCCAAGATGCAGGTGATCGCGCGCGGCTCCTGGAAACCCCCAGCCTCCTCGTCCTGGTGGCGGTCCTCGTTTCTCCTTGGCTGCGGCGGCAGCGGTGGGAGGCCTGTGTTGCTTTGTGGGCTATCCTCGCGAGGCTGATCCCTTCAGTCTCCCTCGCGAGGCTGATCCCTCCACCCTCTCTCGCGAGGCGGGTCTTGCCAGCGATCCTCACGAGGTTGGTCGCGCCACCCTTGGCGCGGGCCACGGTCTTCCCAGCGTCCTGTGTTCCTTCCTCCTCCTCGACCGTAGCCCCGGTCACTTCGGTCGGGGCGACGGCCGATCCTTCCTTCTCGCACAGCTCAGAGTTCTTGACATTCGTTGGTGTTGTGGGTGTGGAGGTCGTGGTACACACAGTACCGGCTGCCCTTGGATGGTTCGGGCTGACCTCTGCCCCGCTTGGTGTCTGGTTCTGCCGCGAGCACGGCAGCCCCCTTGCGCTTCACATCCTTGGCCTTGAGCTTCTTCTCTTCTGGGTCTGCGGCAGGCAGCTCGAGGAGGGAGAGACGCCCTTCCTCATCCCTGGCGCACTTGTTTGCCAGGTTGAACAGCTCCAAGGAAGTACACAGGTCTTCATGCATCGCCAGCTCCTCCTTCATCTTGACGTCGCGCACGTCGTCGGAGAAGGCCGAGATGATGGCCTCTTCAGTCACCTTGGGAATCTTGAGGCGTGCGTTGTTGAAGCGTTGGATGTACTTCTGCAGGGTCTCCCCGGGTTGTTGCTTGATGCGGCGCATGTCGCTCACGACGGGTGGCCGGTCGCGAGTGCCTTGGAAGTTGGCGATGAAGTGGGTGCGCATCTCGTCCCAGGAGGAGATTGTGCCTGGAGCCAGGTTCAGGAGCCAGGTGCGGGCCCCGTCCTTGAGCGCCATGGGGAACCAGTTCACCATGACCTTCTCGTCTCCGTTGGCAGCTTCGATGCCCAGCTCGTAGAGCTGGAGAAACTCTTCAGGGTCAGTCGTGTCGTCGTAGCAAGGAGGCAGGTCTAGCTTGAACTTGTCGGGCCACGCGACGCTGCGTAGCTCGGTGGTGAAGGCGCGACAGCCTGCTGTGGCCATGGGTGGCCTTGGGTGATGGGGAGCCTGGTCTTGCATGTCCCCACGCGCTGCAGCTGGGAGCAGCGCGGGGCCTTAACACGCGGGAGCAGGAGCATGGTCGCGACGTGCTGGAGCAGGGAGCGCCCGGGCAGCTTCTTGCGGGCGGGGGACTTCCTGGCAGCTCTGATCTTGCCGCGCTGGCGCCTGACGAAGCGGGTTCCGCCCAGGGGCCACGCGCCTTGGATCCATGGCGTCTTCTTGAGGGGGAGGCGGCCGGCGTGCCACCGGAGCCTCGTCGCCCATGCGGGGCGGGGTGCGGTGTAGTGGAACGGACGGCGCAGGAGAGCCCCCCGCGGCGCGGACAAGCTCAGCGACGCGGTCGAGCCATTCTTCTTAGACGTCGTCGACGGGATGGTAGTGCAGGAGCTCGTTTGCCGCGATGAGTGCAGCCCGAGCCTCCATGGGCGCGTGGAGCGCGCGAGGCGAAGAACCAGCTGGGGTGAGCGAGGGAGTTGCGGTGCGGCCGTCTTGCCGCACGGACAGATGCTGGGACGATGCTTGCCGCTTGTCCCCCGCCATCCGGTGGCGGCGTTGACGGCAGGTGACGGGGAACGGCGTGGATGCCCGCCGACAGGGGCCGTCTGGGCGACGCGGGAAGCGAGTGCGGCTCGGCGCTCGGCGTGGGCCCGACGAGCATCAGACATGGGCGTGATGGTCGGGAGGAGAACGGGGTGGTGGAAGATGAATTCCGGCGCACCCCTTCCTGGCGTGCCAAATGTCGGATTTCGGGTTCCGGCTGACCCTTGAGGTTCGAACACTGGGGTGCGCGCGGAGATTTTGCCTCCTACCTACCTGCACCCCTCCGCCATGCTAGGATCTAAACTAAGGAAAGAACAACACAAGAGACACATGGTTTATACTGGTTCGGGCCACCGTTGTGGTGTAATACCCTACTCCAGTGTGTGGTGTGGTGGATTGCCTCTTGGGCTGATGATGATGAACAATACAAGGAAGAACAGCCTCGCGAGGGTCTGTTCTTGGCTGGGGCGATGAACTGCTCAGTGGAGTTCAGTCACCTTTCTCTCTCTCTCTGCCTCCAGCCAACCGACCGAACCCCCTCCGCTATGTGGGTGGCTGGTCCTATTTATAGAGGCCCTGGTCCTCTTCCCAAATATCGAGCAGGAAGGGAGCCAACAATGGCGGGCTAATTTAAAGGGGGACAGCAAGTATCAGCTATCCTGACAAAAGTGGTCTTCGCCTGCGCAAAGCCCTGGTGATGACGCCGTCTTGGGCTCCACGGTGACCTCCGTCTTGTAGTCCTCCTAGTCTTGGTCTTGTTGCACCAAAATGGCAACCTTTGCCTAATGCCTCGGTACTCCACGGCTGCGCTTGCCCCCTTTGCACCAAAGAGGAAGGAAGGACGCTGCGCGGGCTGGCACCCGGCTGGCGCCCCCGGTCGTCATGGCTTGCGTCATGGGCACCTCGTGAGGTACCCCGCCTTGATCTCTCCGCCTCCTCGTGAGCCAGCCTGACGAGGCCGTGCCTGAGGAAGCTCCGCGTCGTCCGCCCCGCGAGGCTTGGCCCCTTGCGAGGGTCTTGGGTTTGTGTTGGTGAAGATGGGCCGTGCTGGGCCCCCCCTTTAAGCCACGCCGCAGGCCGCAGGCAGGCAAGTCTGGGGACCCCCGTTCCTAGAACGCCGACAGCCCTACATTCTTGTCCGTCTGCCATGCTATACTATCGGGCCGTGATCACTTGGGAAGTGATCACGGGTATATACTTATATATATAATATGTGATACATGTGGTGACTAAAGTCGGGTCAGCTCGTAGAGTACCCGCAAGTGATTCCGATGTGGGCGCTGAAAGGACAGGTGGCTCCATCTAGGTAGTGGTGGGCCTGAGTTCGCGATGGCGCCGACTATTACTTTGTGGCGGAGCGACAAGGCAGGTTGAGACAACCTAGGAGAGAGGTGGGCCTGGCCCTGGTCGGCGTTCGTGGTTACTTCAAAATAACACGCTTAACGAGATCTTGGTATTTGATCTAAGTCTGGCCACTGGCCTATACGCACGAACCAACTACGCAGAACAGTTATGGGCACTTGACGTCGTGGTATCAGCCGAAGCCTTCGTGACGTCAGCGACTGAGCAACGCGCACCGGGTTCGACCGCGTAACGCAACTTCCGTTGTAATGGAGGTTGCTTGGTCTGCTCACCGGCCGCATATGCAACGTGCATGTGTGCAATGGACAATGGGCCCAGACCCCTGGGCGCATAGGATTTAGATCGGCATGTTGACCTCTCGGTTGTGCCTAGGTGGGGCTGCGATGTGTTGATCTTTCGAGGCCGCGCATGACCCAGGAAAGTGTGCCCGACCAAAGGGGATCGAGCGTGTTGGGAAATGTGGTGCACCCCTGCAGGGAAGTTTATCTATTCGAATAGTCGTGTCCCTCGGTAAAAGGACGACCCGAAGTTGTACCTTGACCTTATGACAACTAGAACCAGATACTTAAGAAAACACACCCTTTCAAGTGCCAGATACAACCCGGTGATCACTCTTTAGCAGGGCGATGAGGAGAGGATCCCGGGTAGGATTATGCTATGCGATGATACTTGGTGAACTTACCATCTACTCTCTTCTACATGTTGCAAGATGGAGGCTACCAGAAGTGTAGTCTTCGATGGGACTAGCTATCCTCCTCTTATTCTGGCATTCTACAGTTCAGTCCACCGATATGGCCCCATTTCATTGATACCAATGCATATGTAGTGTAGATCCTTGCTTGCGAGTACTTTGGATGAGTACTCACGGTTGCTTTCCTACTTATTTTTCCCCTTTTCCCGGTTACTGCAATCATATGATGGAGTCCAGGAGCCAGTGGATCTCGAGGATGATTCTACGTGGAGTTTGACTTCGAGGAGTAGTTAGGAGGTCCCAGGCAGGAGGCCTTGCCTTTTCGATCGTTGCTACATTTGTGCTAGCCTTCTTAAGACAAACTTATTTAACTTTTGTCTGTACTCAAATATTGTTGCTTCCGCTGACTCTTGTGCCTTCAAGCATTTGTATTCGAGCCTTCGAGGGCCCTGGATTGTAATAGAAAGCTTGTATTATTTTATTTTGTGTCTAGAGTTGTGTTGTGATATCTTCCCGTGAGTTCCTGATCTTGGTCGTACACATTTGCATGCATGATTAGTGTACAGTCAAATCGGGGGCGTCACAAGTTGGAACCAGAGCCGACTGCCTGTAGGAATCCCCCTTCCACACTCCTTGGCCGAAGTTGAGTCTAGTCGATGAAAACCATTTTACTAACATGGCTGTGCGGCCCATGGGCCCACGTCGCCATTGGGTGGTATTAGGATCTTTTATTCCTCGTCTATACTCTGGGACTCTATTATCTCTTCTATTCTGGTTAAATGAATTTTTATAAATCTAACATTAGGATCTCATGATCACTTTCACCCGGAGAGCACCTTATTACCGATGATCGTCTGCTGCACCAGAAGATTCCGAGGATACTCTATGATGTTCTCTTGACACTTTGTGTCGTCGCTTTTGCAATTCCCATCCATCGATAAACCTCTATGGATAACCATGTACACTTGTCATTCATACAATAATTCCCCGTTGATCTTGTTATTATAAGATACCTCGAAATTCTCTCTATTGTTCTGAGAATACTTTGTGCCCACTACCTTGCAGTTCTTTACCACATCAATACCCCTACGGATAATTCCTCGCACTTAGCGAGTATTCGCTCATCCCTGTTGGAAATATGCCCTAGAGGCAATAATAAAAGTATTATTATATTTCATTGTTCATGATAATTGTCTTTTATTCATGCTATAACTGTATTATCCGGAAATCGTAATACACGTGTGAATACTTAGACCACACTATGTCCCTGGTAAGCCTCTAGTTGACCAGCTCGTTGTGATCAACAGATAGTCATGGTTTCCTGACTATGGACATTGGATGTCGTTGATAACGGGATCACATCATTAGGAGAATGATGTGATGGACAAGACCCAATCCTAAGCATAGCATAAAAGATCGTATAGTTCGTTTTGCTAGAGCTTTGCAAGTGTCAAGTATCTCTTCCTTCGACCATGAGATCGTGTAACTCCCGGATACCGTAAGAGTGCCTTGGGTGTATCAAACGTCACAACGTAACTGGGTGACTATAAAGGTGCATTACAGGTATCTCCGAAAGTAGCTGTTGGGTTGACACGGATCGAGACTGGGATTTGTCACTCCGTATGACGGAGAGGTATCTCTGGGCCCACTCGGTAATGCATCATCATATTGAGCTCAATGTGACCAAGGTGTTGGACACGGGATCATGCATTACGGTACGAGTAAAGTGACTTGCCGGTAACGAGACTGAACAAGGTATTGGGATACCGACGATCGAGTCTCGGGCAAGTAACGTACCGATTGACAAAGGGAATTGCATACAGGGTTTGATCGAATCCTCGACATAGTGGTTCATCCGATGACAACATCGAGGATCATGTGGGAGCCATCATGGGTATCCAGATCCCGCTGATGGTTATTGACTGAGAGCGTCTCGGTCATGTCTGCATGTCTCCCGAACCCGTAGGGTCTACACACTTAAGGTTCGGTGACACTAGGGTTATGAAGATATGGATATGCAGAAACCCGAATGTTGTGCCGAGTCCCGGATGAGATCCCGGACGTCACGAGGAGTTCCGGAATGGTCCGGAGGTAAAGAATTATATATAGGAAGTGCTATTTCGGGCATCGGGACAAGTTTCGGGGTTATCGGTATTGTACCGGGACCACCGGAAGGGTCCCGGGGGTCCACCGGGTGGGGCCACCTGTCCCGGGGGGCCACATGGGCTGTAGGGGGTGCGCCTTGGCCGTCATGGGCCAAGGGCACCAGCCCCTATAGGCCCATGCGCCTAGGGTTTCCCCCTAGGAGGAGTCCTAGTGGTGGAAGGCACCCCTAGGTGCCTTGGGGGGGAGGGAAACCTCCCCTAGGCCGCCGCCCCCCCTAGTAGATCTCATCTACTAGGGCCGGCGCCCCCCCCCTTGGCACCCCTATATATAGTGGGGGAGAGGAGGGACTTCACACACCAGCCCCTGGCGCCTCCACCTCCCCCCGTTACGTCTCTCCCTCGTAGTCTCGGCGAAGCCCTGCTGCTGTGACGCCCTGCATCCACCACCACGCCGTCGTGCTGCTGGATCTTCATCAACCTCTCCTTCCCCTTGCTGGATCAAGAAGGAGGAGACGTCTCCCGTCCCGTACGTGTGTTGAACGCGGAGGTGCCGTCCGTTCGGCGCTGGTCATCGGTGATTTGGATCACGTCGAGTACGACTACATCATCACCTTGCAAGCTTCCGCACGCGATCTACAAGTGGTATGTAGATGCAAACTCTCTCCCTAGACTCGTTGCTTAGATGAACTCATAGATGGATCTTGGTGAAACCGTAGGAAAAATTTTAATTTTCTGCAACGTTCCCCAACAGTGGCATCATGAGCTAGGTCTATGCGTAGTTCTCTTTGCACGAGTAGAACACAACTTTGTTGTGGGCGTGGATTTTGTCATCTTACTTGCCTCTACTAGTCTTTTCTTGCTCAACGGTATTGTGGGATGAAGCGGCCCGGACCAACCTTACACGTACACTTACGTGAGACCGGTTCCACCGACTGACATGCACAAGTTGCATAAGGTGGCTGGCGGGTGTCTGTCTCTCCCACCTTAGTTGGAGCGGAATCGATGAACAGGGCCCTTATGAAGGGTAAATAGAAGTTGACAAAATCACGTTGTGGTAATTCGTAGGTAAGAAAACGTTCTTGCTAGAACCCAATTGCAGCCACGTAAAAGATGCAACAACAATTAGAGGACGTCTAACTTGTTTTTGCAGCGATTGATCATGTGATGTGATATGGCCAGAAGTTGTGATGAATGATGAATTGTGATGTATGAGATCATGTTCTTTGTAATAGGATTCACGACTTGCATGTCGATGAGTATGACAACCGGCAGGAGCCATAGGAGTTGTCATTATTTTTTGTATGACCTGCGTGTCATTGAATAACGTCATGTAAACTACTTTACTTTATTGCTAAACGTTAGTCATAGAAGTAGAAGTAGTCGTTGGCGTGACAACTTCATGAAGACACGATGATGGAGATCATGATGATGGAGATCATGGTGTCAAGCCGGTGACAAGATGATCATGGAGCCCCGAAGATGAAGATCAATGGAGCTATATGATATTGGCCATATCATGTCACAACTATATAATTGCATGTGATGTTTATTATGTATTATGCATCTTGTTTACTTAGGACGACGGTAGTAAATAAGATGATCCCTTATAAAATTTCAAGAAGTGTTCTCCCCTAACTGTGCACCGTTGCTACAGTTCGTCGTTTCTAAGCACCACGTGATGATCGGGTGTGATGGATTCTTACGTTCACATACAACGGGTGTAAGACAGTTTTACACAGCGAAAACACTTAGGGTTAACTTGACGAGCCTAGCATGTGCAGACATGGCCTCGGAACACGGAGACCGAAAGGTCGAACACGAGTCGTATGGAAGACACGATCAACATGAAAATGTTCACCGACGATGACTAGTCCGTCTCACGTGATGATCGGACACGGGCTAGTCGACTCGGATCGTGTAACACTTAGATGACTAAAGGGATGTCTAATCTAAGTGGGAGTTCATAATTTGATTAGAACTTTATTATCATGAACTTAGTCTACAACCTTTGCAAATATGTCTTGTAGATCAATGGCCAACGCTAATGTCAACATGAACTTCAACGCGTTCCTAGAGAAAACCAAGCTGAAAGATGATGGCAGCAACTATACGGACTGGGTCCGGAACCTGAGGATCATCCTCATAGCTGCCAGGAAACAATATGTCCTAGAAGGACCGCTAGGTGACGCTCCCGTCCCAGAGAACCAAGACATTATGAATGCTTGGCAGTCTCGTGCTGATGATTACTCCCTCGTTCAGTGCTGCATGCTTTACAGCTTAGAACCGGGGCTCCAAAAGCGTTTTGAGCATCACGGAGCATATGAGATGTTCGAAGAGCTGAAACTAGTTTTTCAAGCTCATGCCCGGGTCGAGAGATATGATGTCTCCGACAAGTTCTACAGTTGTAAGATGGAGGAGAACAGTTCTGTCAGTGAGCACATCCTGAAGATGTCTGGGTTGCACAACTGTATGACCCAGCTGAACATTAACCTCCCAGATGAGGCGGTCATTGACAGAATCCTCCAGTCGCTCCCACCAAGCTACAAGAGCTTTGTGATGAACTACAACATGCAGCGAATGGAAAAGACCATTCCTGAAGTGTTCTCGATGCTGAAGTCAGCAGAGGCTGAAATCAAGAAAGAACATCAAGTGTTGATGGTCAATAAGACCACTAAGTTCAAGAAGGGCAAGGGTAAGAAGAACTTCAAGAAGGACGGCAAAGATGTTGCCGCGCCTGGTAAGCCAGTTACCGGGAAGAAGTCAAAGAATGGACCCAAGCTTGAGACTGAGTGCTTTTATTGCAAGGGGAAGGGTCACTGGAAGCGGAACTGCCCCAAATACTTAGCGGATAAGAAGGCCGGCAACACCAAAGGTATATTTGATATACATGTGATTGATGTGTACCTTACCAGTACTCGTAGTAACTCCTGGGTATTTGATACCGGTGCCGTTGCTCATATTTGTAACTCACAGCAGGAGCTGCGGAATAAACGGAGACTGGCGAAGGACGAGGTGACGATGCGCGTCGGGAATGGTTCCAGAGTCGATGTGATCGCCGTCGGCACGCTGCCTCTACATTTACCTACGGGATTAGTTTTGAACCTTAATAATTGTTATTTAGTGCCAAGTTTGAGCATGAACATTGTATCTAGATCTCGTTTAATACGAGATGGCTACTCATTTAAGTCTGAGAATAATGGTTGTTCGATTTATATGAGAGATATGTTTTATGGTCATGCTCCGATGGTCAATGGTTTATTCTTAATGAATCTCGAGCGTAATATTACACATGTTCATAGTGTAGATGCCAAAAGATTTAAAGTTGATAACGATAGTCCCACATACTTGTGGCACTGCCGCCTTGGTCACATTGGTGTCAAGCGCATGAAGAAGCTCCATGCCGATGGACTTTTAGAGTCTCTTGATTATGAATCGTTTGACACGTGCGAACCATGCCTCTTAGGTAAAATGACCAAGACTCCGTTCTCCGGAACAATGGAGCGAGCAACCAACTTGTTGGAAATCATACATACCGATGTGTGCGGTCCAATGAGCGTTGAGGCTCGCGGAGGATATCGTTATGTTCTCACTCTCACAGATGACTTGAGTAGATATGGGTATGTCTACTTAATGAAACACAAGTCTGAGACCTTTGAAAAGTTCAAGGAATTTCAGAATGAGGTGGAGAATCAACGTGACCGAAAGATAAAATTCTTACGATCAGATCGTGGAGGAGAATACTTAAGTCACGAATTTGGTACACACTTAAAGAAATGTGGAATCGTTTCACAGCTCACGCCGCCTGGAACACCTCAGCGAAACGGTGTGTCCGAACGTCGTAATCGCACTCTATTGGATATGGTGCGGTCTATGATGTCTCTTACCGATTTACCGCTATCATTTTGGGGATACGCTCTAGAGACAGCTACATTCACTTTAAATAGGGCACCGTCTAAATCCGTTGAGACGACACCGTATGAATTATGGTTTGGAAAGAAACCTAAGCTGTCGTTTCTAAAAGTTTGGGGATGCGAAGCTTATGTCAAGAAACTTCAACCTGAAAAGCTCGAACCCAAGTCGGAAAAATGCGTATTCATAGGATACCCTAAGGAAACTGTAGGGTATACCTTCTACTTAAGATCCGAAGGCAAGATCTTTGTTGCCAAGAACGGATGCTTTCTGGAAAAAGAGTTTCTCTCGAAAGAAGTAAGTGGGAGGAAAGTAGAACTCGATGAAGTGCTACCTCTTGAGCGGGATAGTGACGCAGCACAGGAAACCGTTCCTGTGATGCCCACACCAACTGAAGAGGAAAACCATGATAATGATCAAGGTACTTCGGATCAAGTTACTGCTGAACTTCGTAGGTCCACAAGGACACGTTCCGGCACCAGAGTGGTACGGCAACCCTGTCCTGGAAATCATGTTGTTAGACAACAATGAACCTTCGAACTATGAAGAAGCAATGGCGGGCCCGGATTCCAACAAATGGCTTGAAGCCATGAAATCCGAGATAGAATCCATGTATGAAAACAAAGTATGGACTTTGACAGACTTGCCCGATGATCGGCGAGCGATAGAAAACAAATGGATCTTTAAGAAGAAGACGGACGCGGATGGTAATGTTACCATCTATAAAGCTCGACTTGTCGCTAAGGGTTATCGACAGGTTCAAGGGATTGACTACGACGAGACATTCTCTCCCGTAGCGAAGCTAAAGTCCGTCCGAATCATGTTAGCAATTGCCGCATACTATGATTATGAGATATGGCAGATGGACGTCAAAACAGCATTCCTTAACGGGCATCTTAAGGAAGAACTGTATATGATGCAGCCGGAAGGTTTTGTCGATCCTCGGAACGCTAACAAAGTATGCAAGCTCCAGCGATCCATTTATGGACTGGTGCAAGCATCTCGGAGTTGGAACATTCGCTTTGATGAGATGATCAAAGCGTTTGGGTTTATGCAGACTTATGGAGAAGCCTGCGTTTACAAGAAAGTGAGTGGGAGCTCTGTAGCATTTCTCATATTATATGTAGATGACATACTCCTGATGGGAAATAATATAGAATTTCTGGACAGCATTAAGGCCTACTTGAATAAGTGTTTTTCAATGAAGGACCTTGGAGAAGCTGCTTATATATTAGGCATCAAGATCTATAGAGATAGATCGAGACGCCTCATAGGTCTTTCACAAAGCACATACCTTGATAAGATTTTGAAGAGATTCAGAATGGATCAGTCCAAGAAGGGGTTCTTGCCTATGTTACAAGGTATGAGACTGAGCTCAGCTCAGTCACCGACCACGGCAAAAGATAAAGAAGAGATGAGTGTCATCCCCTATGCTTCAGCCATAGGATCTATTATGTATGCCATGCTGTGTACCAGACCCGATGTAAACCTTGCCGTAAGTTTGGTAGCAAGATACCAAAGTAATCCCGGCAAGGAACACTGGACAGCGGTCAAGAATATCCTGAAGTACCTGAAAAGGACAAAGGACATGTTTCTCGTTTATGGAGGAGACGAAGAGCTCGTCGTAAAGGGTTACGTCGACGCTAGCTTCGACTCAGATCTGGATGACTCTAAGTCACAAACCGGATACGTGTATATGTTGAATGGTGGAGCAGTAAGCTGGTGCAGCTGCAAGCAGAGCGTCGTGGCGGGATCTACGTGTGAAGCGGAGTACATGGCAGCCTCGGAGGCAGCACATGAAGCGATTTGGGTGAAGGAGTTCATCACCGACCTAGGAGTCATACCCAATGCGTCGGGGCCGATCAAACTCTTCTGTGACAACACTGGAGCTATTGCCCTCGCAAAGGAGCCCAGGTTTCACAAGAAGACCAGGCACATCAAGCGTCGTTTCAACTCCATCCGTGAAAATGTTCAAGATGGAGACATAGAGATTTGCAAAGTGCACACGGATCTGAATGTCGCAGATCCGCTGACTAAACCTCTCTCGCGTGCAAAACATGATCAACACCAGAACTCTATGGGTGTTCGATTCATCACAATGTAACTAGATTGGTGACTCTAGTGCAAGTGGGAGACTGTTGGAAATATGCCCTAGAGGCAATAATAAAAGTATTATTATATTTCATTGTTCATGATAATTGTCTTTTATTCATGCTATAACTGTATTATCCGGAAATCGTAATACACGTGTGAATACTTAGACCACACTATGTCCCTGGTAAGCCTCTAGTTGACCAGCTCGTTGTGATCAACAGATAGTCATGGTTTCCTGACTATGGACATTGGATGTCGTTGATAACGGGATCACATCATTAGGAGAATGATGTGATGGACAAGACCCAATCCTAAGCATAGCATAAAAGATCGTGTAGTTCGTTTTGCTAGAGCTTTGCAAGTGTCAAGTATCTCTTCCTTCGACCATGAGATCGTGTAACTCCCGGATACCGTAAGAGTGCCTTGGGTGTATCAAACGTCACAACGTAACTGGGTGACTATAAAGGTGCATTACAGGTATCTCCGAAAGTAGCTGTTGGGTTGACACGGATCGAGACTGGGATTTGTCACTCCGTATGACGGAGAGGTATCTCTGGGCCCACTCGGTAATGCATCATCATATTGAGCTCAATGTGACCAAGGTGTTGGACACGGGATCATGCATTACGGTACGAGTAAAGTGACTTGCCGGTAACGAGACTGAACAAGGTATTGGGATACCGACGATCGAGTCTCGGGCAAGTAACGTACCGATTGACAAAGGGAATTGCATACAGGGTTTGATCGAATCCTCGACATAGTGGTTCATCCGATGACAACATCGAGGAGCATGTGGGAGCCATCATGGGTATCCAGATCCCGCTGATGGTTATTGACTGAGAGCGTCTCGGTCATGTCTGCATGTCTCCCGAACCCGTAGGGTCTACACACTTAAGGTTCGGTGACGCTAGGGTTATGAAGATATGGATATGCAGAAACCCGAATGTTGTTCGGAGTCCCGGATGAGATCCCGGACGTCACGAGGAGTTCCGGAATGGTCCGGAGGTAAAGAATTATATATAGGAAGTGCTATTTCGGGCATCGGGACAAGTTTCGGGGTTATCGGTATTGTACCGGGACCACCGGAAGGGTCCCGGGGGTCCACCGGGTGGGGCCACCTGTCCCGGGGGGCCACATGGGCTGTAGGGGGTGCGCCTTGGCCATCATGGGCCAAGGGCACCAGCCCCTATAGGCCCATGCGCCTAGGGTTTCCCCCTAGGAGGAGTCCTAGTGGTGGAAGGCACCCCTAGGTGCCTTGGGGGGGAGGGAAACCTCCCCTAGGCCGCCGCCCCCCTAGTAGATCTCATCTACTAGGGCCGGCGCCCCCCCCTTGGCACCCCTATATATAGTGGGGGAGAGGAGGGACTTCACACACCAGCCCCTGGCGCCTCCACCTCCCCCCGTTACGTCTCTCCCTCGTAGTCTCGGCGAAGCCCTGCTGCTGTGACGCCCTGCATCCACCACCACGCCGTCGTGCTGCTGGATCTTCATCAACCTCTCCTTCCCCTTGCTGGATCAAGAAGGAGGAGACGTCTCCCGTCCCGTACGTGTGTTGAACGCGGAGGTGCCGTCCGTTCGGCGCTGGTCATCGGTGATTTGGATCACGTCGAGTACGACTACATCATCACCTTGCAAGCTTCCGCACGCGATCTACAAGTGGTATGTAGATGCAAACGCTCTCCCTAGACTCGTTGCTTAGATGAACTCATAGATGGATCTTGGTGAAACCGTAGGAAAAATTTTAATTTTCTGCAACGTTCCCCAACAATCCCCAGTTGTTCAGTTGTTTCACAAAAGTCTTCAATATACTATTCGATCCTCCGAAAATCCTTGGCATCTTATTGCTCTGCAATTACTTGTCTGCTTGCATTATGGATGTTTCCCATATGTCTAGCAATATTCATTAGTCTCCTATGACACCGTCATTTTGATCCTATTGATTCAACATGAGTGCGAATGCACGCCATCATCGGTTGATCCTTTTAAATTATCTTTCCGGCTCAGATGTCATTTTGAACATGAGCTGGTTATCGACCAATCAAATTGTCGTCGATTGTACCCCTAAGTCTATCCAACTTATTCATTCTTAATCAGACCATTGGCTCTTGATCCCTTGATTTGGAAATGATAATTCATTTGCATTTGATCTTTAAACTAGTCAGTTGTTTCTATAATCCGATGCCCTTTCGTTCCTTCTTCCTCTGATAGAGTACCGATACTCGCATCAGCTCAATTGTAGACCACAAGACCCCTTGTTGGATTATTATCCGACAGTGTCCTTCATATTCAATTACCTTGTGAGCCTTTCCATGGGTATATAATGCCTTTGGTAATTTGTATCCTCTGCTTTGATAACCATACTCTACTTTCGAGCTTGTATTATTTACTCCAAAGTTTCTGGTATATGTTCCTAAGATGCCCCGATGGGTTGAACCAACGCCTTCCCTAATGTGATAGCCTGGCTTATTAGGGATGATAGACTACTCATATCATAAGGAATTCCTTCTTTCCGGGAGCCCATTCGGACAGAACTCCAAAGTTAAGCGTGCTCAGCTTGGAGTAGTGTCAGGATGGGTGACCGACCGAGAAGTTGCTCCCGGGTGCGCACGAGTGAGGACAAAGTGCGCAGAAAAGACTAGTATTGATCTGTGGGGCCAGTCTAGATCCCGCCAGGAGTAACGACCACCGGCGGGTGTGTCCGGGGTGTTACAAGTTGGTATCAGAGCCGACCCTCGCGGTTACACGGATGGTTGCGGACAGGTGCGTGGTCATGTTGTTCATGACGTTTGTGACCCGTCGTGGCACCCGACATGGCACATGTACCGGACTGGAAGCACAGACGTTTGTGCCAAGAGGGAACGTTCCTGTGGCCCGACGAGGACGTCGGTTCCTCTGAGTGGGGGTGTATGTGATAGTTTGGCTTATTAGGGATGATAGACTACTCATATCATAAGGAATTCCTTCTTTCCGGGAGCCCATACGGACAGAACTCCAAAGTTAAGCGTGCTCAGCTTGGAGTAGTGTCAGGATGGGTGACCGACCGGGAAGTTGCTCCCGGGTGCGCACGAGTGAGGACAAAGTGCGCAAAAAAGACTAGTATTGATCTGTGGGGCCAATCTAGATCCCACCAGGAGTAACGACCACCGGCGGGTGTGTCCGGGGCGTTACACCTAATCTATGTGAACCCAAAAGATTTCACGGGTCATACTTATCTGGTATTGCACCAGGTAAAACTTTCAACAACTAATGTCATTTTCGAAATACGAGAGGTGAATGGAAGGTTATGCACTGAGGAAGTGGGAGTCGACCTTGAACCTTTGTGTTCATGCCCATGGACACAATGTAGATCCTATCATGGAAGCTTCTTGTAATAATAACTATTTCCTTGATATAATATCCTTTGGTATCGGTGAATTGATCCATTGCAATCGTGGTTTTGACCATATGTTCTTTTTTGATCCCATTTCTCGGGCAAGTTTAATCACTTGTCTTCTGTGGATCAATACACCAGTCCAACCTTTACTTTGATCTTTTGCCAAGTATAACACCCTGGTATCTCGAGATTATCACGAAACTGCATAACTTCTTATGAGTTCTCCATCAAGTACTACATTATTACTGATTCCATTTTTTCACGGGCTTTGAGTCATTAAACACTCAAGGACACGTATAACTGAATCGAGTTCGCATCGCGATTAAACAACTATTAGTAATCTTCTTTACTTACGAGTTTGTACTCAATCACGTCATTTCTAGCCTGATCGGCTATATCATTATCATGCTAAATTTTAACTGTGCTACTTGGTCCTTCTTCCCGGAGCACAATTTTCGATGATGAGATAAGCTTACGTCGACTTTCCTCATCATATCATTTCGCCTTCAACCGCAAGCTTGATTTCGAGTTTGTGTCCTAACCATGGTTCCAATAACCTTCTGCTTCATCATTCCTTTGACTTGTTGTTGTCACTGATTGATTGCATCTTCATGAAATCTCTCAACAAATGTGTCGTGATCATCATCAACCTAATGAGCTCTTCCATGATATCAATTGAATTCATGATGAGTAATACCATCCTTGCCCTCGATGATTTGTGTTATCATCGGCCACTTGATTGCCTTCCCTCCAACACAAACTTGATTGTGTTTTGTGCTATAACTTGAGATCCTTGCTATCCAGAATTTGTTCTTCTTTACCTTGGAATATTACCACCTTTTATGTCAAGAATGTCGTGGGAATTTCACCATCTCTCGAAATTTCTTGGTACAAGTGATACTTATCAACATCACCATTCTTTTCTTGGTCCCCTTTTTGTTTCTAACTGGGATACCAACAAGTGAACGGTGATGTTTGGATTATATACTTCTAGCAACCCTATAGCTTTGAAGTTAATTGTCGATAGTTTAATCTTAGACTATTGGTTATTGAATCACCATTCTAACATTGATCATGCTACCAGAGCCAATATTTTGGGTGCACCTTTCAACCAATGTTTAATTGTGTAGGTTTTCCTCGAGCATATATCATTATATCGATTGACCTGTCAAATGGTATCTCCTTGTTCACCTATTTGTGGAAATCCATCTTTTTGGAAATCTCGATGGATTGTTGCAGTGTCCATCAGCCACCTCCTCATCCTCTCCTTGGTTTAATGATGAACTCTTGTTTCAGAACTTGCTTCCATAGTTCATTTCCCGAGAATCTTACAATGACATCCCGTCAAATTGTGTTTCACCTTTGCTTCTCAGGCATCCTGAGTCTGAGGTATCCAGACACCAATCAGTTCTAAATCTCGGTCAGATATGATGGTTCGAACATATATCCAAGAGTTATAACATTGGTCTTTATATGACCCGGTAAGGTGATGTCATTCCTAGCACACCTGGCTGGAGGCCCTGTTGTCATAGTTTCCTTTTTAGCAAGGTTAACCATTCTTTCATGAGGAAATTGTAAGACTTATTTTATAAGTTGTTCCTAATGAATCCTCTAAGTATCCAAAGTCTGACCTTTGCTTGAAGACCATGCCAATGCTATCTCAAAGCATGTCTGTGGTGCTCCGATTTTCAATAAAAACATTTGAAGCACAATGCTGAATTTTCTTTATCAATTATCCTAACACCGTTGTATGGGTAATGCCATGAAAATTCTTTCCCATTACCAAAATTGTTTTCTACTTTCTATCATGTCATGAATATCATGCTCTGCTTGTCCTTGGGAAGGATATACCCCTGAAATATGTGTTTAAACACATTTTCCTTTCCATTGTTTTGTTTAATCAGATAATCACATTTTCCTTTCCATTGTCTCGTTTAACCTTTCTCGTGGTTGATATGATCTAAGCAGTAATGATTCGCTGCTTGTGTAAACACCTTGGTGTACAACCTTGTCAGTAAGACTGTGTTAATATTGTTGATGACATTTCGGTAACCACCGACGGACGAGAACTTTGTCTATTGGTCCGCCTCGTTCAATGAGCAGGAAAATGGTTCTCTTCGTCCCTCGCCCTTGTTACAATGTTGTTGTCGACATAACTGACGGGCTATCCTCTGACATGTCTTGCGCACATGTTTGTGCAAGGTGTCACCGATCCTCATACTTTTAACCCACATGGTGGGCCAGAACCCACAGTTCCACATGATTGAAACCTGACTCTCCTGTACACCCTGTGGCCAAAGTTATTCCTCGAGCCTCGCTACGTATGTAATTGACGGGTCACCTTCCTAGTGATATATTCTGGTATCAGACGCAATACTTATTCTCGTTGCCCTAAAACCCCTTCACCTTCTAATTAGGCATTGAACGATTTCCTATCCGTTTAAAACTACTCATGCTACGTTCTTACCTTGCTCTCGATACCTTCTTAAGTTTCAATTCGAGGGGTACTTATACTTCTTCCCCTGAGTTAACTGTTAGATGCTCGATCTTGTCAGAATCCATCCCTATAGAGTTTTTCACTTCTTACCCTTTCGTAAGTATGGTGAAGATCCTAAAGGAAGGACGACGACTTCATCCTGATAACCTGAAGCAGAGAAACGAAGACATCAATGTAATGGATCGACCTCTTCGAGAAGAGCAACTAGGACCGAGAAGAATCGTTAGGATTTAGTAACCAGACCTTTCCCCTTACCCCACCTCTTAAATCTCGGGACAATATTTCTTGTAGTGGAGGAGAATTGTGACACCCGGATAGTTAAGGTATAGTGAACCTCCGTTAATGATGCCTCGTCACCTCGGTTACTGTTGATAAACTCGTGTCAGATCGAAACCCAGTCCGAATTTCAAATCTTAAAGTAAAACCAAACAACAAAAGTTTTCAAACAATAAAAGAAAAATGTTCGGGTTGTGACAATTATTGCATAGGTAGATTTGTTGAAGAACCCATATTTAAATAAGATATTTAAATGCATGATAGTAGATAAAACCGTGGCAAAACAATTATTTAAATGCAAATACTAAACAAATTTGAAACTAATTCATTTGGTCACCAAGTTTGTTGAGGAAGTGGCCTATGTTATTATGATAATTTAGAAGCTGGGGCTATATTTTTGTAAAACGGTTTGGTGACTAAAATAAATAAAATAGAGAGAAAAATGAACAAAAGACAAAACAAAATAAACCCTCCCTCTCTTCCCTGGGCCACGGCCCAACCGGCCGCTCACTAGGCCGACCCATTACCCCGCTCTCCCTGGCCATATGGCCTCCCCACGCCGACCGAACCCTAGCGACCCCTCCCCACTTCCCCACGTACCCCACTCCCCCGTTTCACTCCTCTCCCTCGTCACCCCCTCCACGATCCCAATCTGGATCGGGACCCCGCTTCCCCGACGCCGCGCCCGACCCGCCTGCCATGGAGGCCCCCTGCGCCCGCAGCTTCACCCCCAGCAGGCTGCCGCCTCGCGCCATCCCCGTCTTCGCTCATCCTCAACCGCGGCCACGCCTGAAGCCCGTAGTCCCCGCCCCCGCTTCTCCTTCCTCGACCGGCTCCTCCACCGGACTCCGTCGAGCCTGGCCGCCCCCGTTCCCCTACAAACGCCCGTGAGCACGCCGCCTGCTTTCCCCTTCTCTTCCCTTGGGTCGTCGCGGTCCCCGCCGATCTCGCCCGCGGTTGAAGCGCTCCGGCCGCGTCCGATGCGCGCTCACCGCGCCACGCCTGCACTCCGCCCCTCGCCATGCACCCGCATGCCCTGCGCGTTCACCATCGCCCCGCTCGCACCCTCACGTGCTGCGGTTGCTGCCTTGCCCTACCTCTGTAAATTGCTGCTGCTACCGTCGCCTTCCTCGATGTCCTTCCGGCCGCGCTCGCAGCCCCGCGCGCCGCACACGTTGGCCCCTGGGCCTGCGCGCGTCGACCGCGTCCTTCCCACTCTTAGTGCCAGCTCCGTTATGCCGGCGCCGGCGCCGCCCCGCTGCCTCTGCTGCCGCTGTGGCCCGCTTCCTGCTTCCACTCACCGCCGCAGCCGGTTGCCTTTCGCCGTAGCCTGCCTCCGGCCGGCAACACCTTGGCCGGGTCCCCCACCCGTAGACACGCCGGCCAACACCCGCAAACCCGCCCCGGAACCTCCCCTGTACCACTGACCACAGAGGGCCCACCCATAGAATGTTTTAATAAAAAAGGAATTAAAAAATAATAATGAATAATAATTCATTAATTAATTAACTAATTAATTAGTGAATTATTTAAGTTAATTAACTCAGTTAGTGATCTAATTAATTAGTTAGTTTATTTAAACAGTAATTAAATTAGTTAAACCCAAATCTTTCCCTACTAATAAAGCACGGAGTGCTTCTGCCCGTACGTCGTCGGCACTTTTGCAAAAAAGACCCTCTATTTCTTAGTATTCAACCCGCGGTCCTTGTGCTAAAACAACCCGAAGCGTTACGTGAGATAAAAAAAATAAAAAGGGGATCCTGCCTCCTCCGATCAGATCTCCACCTCCATCGCGCCTCGCCCCGCCTCAAGGCGCGTCGCCGTCCACCACCGTGTGCCGCTGGTCGCCGCCGCCCACCCGGCCGGTGCGCCCTACCCCATGTTCCCCAACACCCGCGGCCTTCCACCGGGGACCGGAGGTTGGCGCCGGCGGGCTCGTGGACGGGGATGGAGAGGGCTGGTGGCAATCCGGCGTGACAAGAAAGTTGTTGCGGCGCCGGCCGACCAGCTCCGTCTCCGCGATTCCATGGACGGCGGTGACGTCGTCGCGGGGGCGGCCTGCTGGGAGGGCGAGTGGCTGCGCGCGTAGGCCGTGGCGATGATGCCGCGGGTCGAGGCGCTTGCCGCCGACCGCGCGCGGCTGGAGGCCGTCAACGCGCTGCAGCACGAGTCCTGGCCCCTGGGAGGCCCGCGACGTTCGCCTCCAGTGGCGCCTCCTCAAGGTGACCCCTCCGCTCCATCCACTCCCTCCTCTTTATCCTAGGATTTCGATCGGCTCCTCACTGATGCTAGTGACTAGCATGTGCGTCGCGCTGTGCTCGCGCGCGAGACCGTGCCTAATTTGGAAAGATTGCAGACCGTGTCCTTGTCGAACGAAATTCACCGTGTCCTTGTCGAACAAAATTCAATGGAGTGTCTAGTCCGGATTGTTGCTTTCTGCTATATAAGAGGACGGAAGAGTAGTCGGCCAGAATCTCCATCAGATCAATTTTGGACGAAATATCCAATGTCTTCGCCAAGTTCGCCGGAGGAAGAAGCGTCGAGTTTGCCGGAGGAACAACAACATCCGTCGAGCACTCCAATGTCGCCTGCGGCGGCTACACCAGAGGTATGTTTGTGCCCTGTTTGATTAATTTTTCTGTCCCCTGTCTCGCTCGCGAGCCCGTCCGCGGCGACTGTTGCTGCTCGCGAGCTCGTGCGCGTCCCTGCTGCTGCCGCTGCTTGCTTATTCCCCGTGCGCGGTGACTCCCTGCTGCTGCTGCTGCTCGCTCGTGCAACGTGCGCGGCGACTGTTGCTGCTCGCGCGCTCGTGCGCGTCCCTGCTGCTGCCCTCTCTAGCTAGCCGAATCACTCTGAAGCTGTGAACCTAACGCGTGTGTTCTGAAACTTCTGAACTGCATGCTTGAAAGATCATCTTGTCCTGAAAAAATTTGCTTGCTTGTCACTGTTTGAACTGGTTATTCCTCAGTTATAGTGCTTGATGGATTCTGTAATAGCCTTACTCATATAGTACCAACGAAATACAATTGCAGCCAGATATCTGTTTGGTCATTCTTCAGTTATAGTGGTACTAATGAAATCCAATTGCTTAGTCATCTATTAGCTTTGCAGTGGCATACACATGAATAGATATCTCAGCGTGTACTACAAACATCTTATGTTGGATATATGTGTGCTTTTCAACATATATTTGAAGTGTAACCAGTCTTTCGCAGTTGGATGTATTCTGAACATATGACTTTATCTTCTGAACCCATGGTTACTTACTGAACATAACTGAAAGTATATATAATGTACTGTACTTTCAGTAAAATAGATGCCAATATCATTACCTTTTTCAGTTAGGGGGTAGTATGGATTCACTTTGGTATAAATCTGATTGATAGGTACTGCCAAATGATTGTTATATAATCATTCAACCATGTATTTATAAGCTACAAATCCACATTTGAGATTGGTCTGAATCTGAAATATTCTACCAACAAACTAACGGTTCGAGGCTTACCTTTTATTTGTGTTGTAACTGCAGAAAAAATCTGATTGATAGGTACTGCCAAATGATTGTTATATAATCATTCAACCATGTATTTATAAGCTACAAATCCACATTTGAGATTGGTCTGAATCTGAAATATTCTACCAACAAACTAACGGTTCGAGGCTTACCTTTTATTTGTGTTGTAACTGCAGAAAACAGATGACATCGCTGAACTGAAGATTACAGAGGATTTGGATAACCGACCTTCAAAAAAAGCAAAAATTGCGGAATTAGGTGTTCTGGAGCCATCACCAATGTCGCCAACTATATCAGCATCTACACCAATTTCTGGATGTTTTGAATCCATTGTGCTGGAATCAGATATTCAGATAGATCATGATCCATTGCCATCTCCTCCATCCCCATCTAGCTCAACATTTTCTTCTGTTTTCTCATTACATGATGTCAAGGAACTAGATTCAAATAAAGAGATCAAAGTTGATGAGACATATGATTATCTCCCACAAGGTATTTTTTTGATTTATTATTTGTACTTTTGTATTCAATAAATTCTTAACTTATTGTGTTTTTTGCAGAATATGAATTAACCGACCATGATCTATGTGCACATATAGCAATAGAATCATCTTTAAGTAAAGAATTGTTGGTTCAGATAGATGGAAGTTCTGTGAGACAAAATCAATTGATGTGTCTGCTAGATAAAAACGAGTGGTTAAATGATGATGTAAGTATACACTTACTCAAACAGGAACGAGTTTCTAAACACTAATATTTATTAGTAATGTATTTTTCTAAATCTTAACTTCAGGTGATCTATGCATATATATGTTGTTTAAAGGACCAAATTCATGTACAGAATGACAATAAAGTATATTTTGAGAGTCCTTTTGTTACCTCACTATTAAAACGGGATGGTAACCTCGGCATACAAGAAGATAGTTCCTTTATGACAAAGATTGTCAAAAAAAATATGGAGCATGACATGGTAATATACATATCCGTAACTTTCTTGATTATGTTTCATTCATTTTTATTTTTTCCCTAATTATCTTTATTACAGATAGAACTTCCAATAAATACCGGCAACACGCATTGGTATTTAGCTATTGTGAATACAAAAAAGCGTGAGATTCAAGTGTTGGACTCATTGTGCTGGAAGTTTGACCGAGAGGACCTTGCTATTACGGTTAGTTACAACACCAATTTTAATCCTACGTGTAAATGATATAAATTCATATTTCGTTAATGTCTATCATTTCTGAACACCAAATCTCTTTTAGCTACGAGGAGTACAATTTCATTTGGAACTTCTTAAAAGTCAGAACTTGATTAAGGATGATTGGAAAGACGTTGATCTTACTGAATGGAAGATCACAGAACAATTACAATATCCAATTCAAAAAGACAGTACTTATTGCGGTTTATTTATGGTCAAATTTATGGAATATTTCACCGGATGTACACTATCCTGCCCAATTACACAGGTATATATCTTTTGTCTTTGGTAAAAGTATGTTATTTTTAAAATGTACTAATAATAGTTCATTTTGCACAGGAAATGATTACTTCTTTTAGGTTTAAGTTAGCCAGCATACTATTATGTTGGAAAACAAATACTGCATCAATGACTACGATCGTTGAAGAAAGTGACGATGACAACAAGGGAGATCCTGATGATGTTCAAATATTGGAAAGTGTAGATGATATTAAAAAAACAAAACAAAAAATCCCATTATCTGTTGAAAATAAATACAGATCACTAATATCTATTCTTTCTAATATGAGCTTACATGAGTTAACAGGTGCACTCTGTAACTTCATTAAATCAATCAAATACACCGAGATTTTAGAGTAAGTCCTTTTAAATTAGTAGTGCAGTTGTACAATATCTTACTTATTTATTTATGGTTTATTTACGTAATTTGGAACACTGTCAGGAAAGTATGGATACAAAGTTCAAAGCCGTATCCAATTAGCTTGTCTCTCAGAAAGCTACAAGGAATGCTAAATGATGATTTACCCATGGACCGAGATTGCTTTAATTTGGTCGTACGGATGATTATGTTTGATGACATCCAAATGGCACAAAAAACAAAACAATTGATAACGAAGCATTATGTTGACATGAAATTTTGGGTATGTTTTTATATTCATTATTTACTTTTTCCTATATTCTAATTTTTAATCACCTTTCTAAACCAATTATGTTTGTGTTCTAGATGACTACCGATTTTGGACGACACCCAGAATTTCGCAAAAAGTTAGATGTGGACCAACTAGCAAATTCTGTTCGCAGTTGGCCTGGTATCAAATATAATGTTTCAACATGCAAATCGGTAAGAGCACTTCTGTATACTTTAGACCGCAATTTTTTTATTGCATCTAATATGTAGTCTATTTCAGATTCATATTCCAGTACAATCCAACGGTGATTTCATTCTATTCACATTGGACAAAGATACCAGAACAGTCTACATTTTGGACCCTACTCCTATTAATCCCATGTACCAATACAACCCACTCGCAAAATATGTGGAAAAAATTATATGGATTGCCAAGCACTTACCGAAAGCAATGTCAAAAGCATGCCCTGGATCTAGATGGAACGGAAATATTCTTCTATGGCATCAAAAAATCCTAGATGATATTCCAGTTTACAACAGGTATTTTTCAAGAGATGAGTACTATATACTGAGTATTTTTTGTTTTTATTATGTATGCAATATTAATTACTAACATATATACTCTTATATACAAGGGAAATGTCCGGTTATCTTATTCCCATGTTCATGTCCACATGGGAAGATGAAAAACCACATTTGCCATTTTTAAAGGTAAATATCACGACCATACAGATCATAAATATTATAATTACAAATTTGATTCTAATTTCATTCATTTACAAAAATATGGATGTATAGGATGGATATGAACTCAGAAAACTAATTTTGGGCCAACTGCTAACATTCAAGGACAATGAATGTGAAGATAACATGCCCGCCGGTGTACTTGAATTCATCAGTTGTATCAGGAAAATCCAATATAAAACTGGTATGTAAAATAGTATGATTAGTAAGATTACATAATAACAAATTCTTTTCACAAGATTGATTACTTAGTTGTGCTAACTTCAATTTGCTCAAACAGGACGTGCGTGCTATTTCTGAAAAAAGAAGCTTCTCTGTTGGCCAGCATCCACGGCGGTAGTTTCATATATCCAGCAAATGAAGGGCGCCTCATAATTCATTGGATATAGAGTAGTTGGGTCAATTACATATAGTTGGTTGTAAATGACTTTCAGTTTCTAGCTTATAACGAAATCTAAACATGTACTCTTTAACAGTATCATGTTCATGATGGTGGACATATGTATTGGTTGAAATTATCAAGTTGATTACTAGCAGTTGCAGTGCTCTTATTATTTTATTTCCACAAATATGATCCCATCAATCTTCCTGCTGGTTTGTGTGTTGCTTCCGCTGGATGATGCTCCGTTGAGAATACTGTGGCCATTGAACTTTTGTTTAAACCCCGCGAAGCTTGTTGCAAATTATCAAGTGTCTACACTTTATGTGAGTTGGTATTTGCAAACTGAATTTTTAGATGATTGGCGGCAAATGCAATGTGCTGGGAAATGATAACGTTTCTTGCTGCCTGAAGGTTCTACGGTTTTGCTAGGAAAGAACCACCTACACATTAATAATTACCGCATGCAAATTCATCGAAGGTATCGATAAACTCATTCTTGATTTGGATCTTTATAGTAATGCAACAGAAAAAAGTAAACCAACTTAGAACAAATCTCAAAGCATACTCAGTTTGGACGCCCAGACAGAAAAAATAAATTTATAACAAATCTTAAAACATAAGAAGAGAAAAATACAATCAGAAGCATACACCAACTTGGACTCGGACATGGAAAACATACGCCAACTTGGACTCGGTCGGACATCTTTCCAAGCAAACAACCAACTATCTGTAGAAAAATTCGACATAATAAAATAGGTTAAAAATGTTCACAGTCTTACATGTGTTTACACTTAAAAGAATGTTCACACTTTTATAAAGGTTCAAAATTCCCAAAAATGTTCCAATTTTTCTAAAAAAATATTTTCATTGTAATTTGTACAAAAACTTAAAATAATCAAAGTTTCTTTTTTCAAAAAAAGACATCTGTTCCAAAAAAAGTTCCTCAAAAAGATGCTTCAATTTCTGTAAAAACCTCAGCTTTCCTTAAAAGAGTCCCAATTTTTTGTGAGTTTTATAAAAAAAGAAGGAAATTTTCGCATTTTCTCGAAAATTAAAAAATAAAACTGATGGACAACTATTCCATCCAAAACTACTCTTCCATCAGACAAAGAATGCTAAGTTACTTCTTCATGTCCAAACTTCATCCTACAAAAAGCAATAATCAGTGTAACCTTATTATTGATATTTATTAAAATTGGATATAAAAATGGCGCATAAAGTAGGTTGTGCACCTTTTTTTCGCCCGGTGCAACGCACGGGCATTTGTACTAGTTAGAATAAATAGAGTACGACAGCTGGGACTCACACGTCAGTTTGACCAGTTAACGCCCTGTTGACTGCTGATGTCAGCATACATTATTCTGGATAATGTTGATTTAAGATAATTAAATAAATTCTAAAAATGATTAAATCTCTTAAAATTAATATAAAATAAACCATAACTCGGATGAAAATACTTTGTACATGAAAGTTGCTCAGAACGACGAGACGAATCCGAATGCGAAGCCCGTTCGTCCGCCATGCATCCCTAGCATAGAAAACACGCAACTTTCTCCCTCTGGTTCATCTATCCAAAAACGTGAAACACCGGGGATACTTTTCCGGATGTTTCCCCCCTTCATCGATATCACCTCCTACCGCGTTAGGGCACTCCTAGCACTGCTTGTTGTCATGCATCTTCATGCTTATGTTTGCATTATTTTTATTGTGTCTTCCCCCTCTTCTCTCGCTAGACATCGAGACTGACGCCACTCCTAACAAGTACGACTACGGTGTTGATGACCCCTCCTTCTTGCCAGAGCAACCAGGCAAGCCCCCCCTGATCACTAGATATCGTCTATTCTTCTCTTTACTGCTTGCATTAGAGTAGTGTAGTGTGACGCCCCGAGACCAATGTGCCAGGTGTCCTCCAGTTATTCGCTGTTGTTGCCTTGCCATTGCTTGCGTGTTATGCATTGCATATCATGTCATCATGTGCATTTCATTTGCATACATATTTGTCTCACGCATACGAGCATTTTTCCCGTTGTCCGTTTTGCATTCCGGTGCTCCTATATCCTCCGGTGGTCATTTCTACTTTCTTTTCGTGTGTGGGGATTAAACATTTTCGGATTGGACCGAGACTTGCCAAGCGGCCTTGGTTTACTACCGGTAGACCGCTTGTCAAGTATCGTGCCATTTGGACTTCGTTTGATACTCCAACGGTTAACTGAGGGACCGAAAAGGACTGTGTGTGTTGCAGCTCAACACCTCTCCAATTTGGCCAAAAACCCACCTAAACCCCTTCCATCATCTCGGTCGTTCGATCACGATCGCGTGGCCGAAAACCGCACCTCATTTGGACTCTCCTAACTCCTTCTACATATATATATGTGCAACCCTTCCAAATTCGCGGGCTAACCCTAACCTTCCTCTACCTCGCGCCGCCGGACACTTCTTCTCCGCCGACGGACATGTCCATTTCGTCCCGCCGCCGCGTCCAGCCAACCTGCGCGCGACACGTGGCGCCGCCAGTCCCTCCACCGCCGCGGCCCGCGAGGCCCACGGCCGGCCCGCCCGCAACCACGCTGGGCCCGAGCCGTGCCCCGCGCTCCGCCGCCCGCTCCGCCCTCGCCGCCATCTTCGCCGCCTCCGGCCGGCGAGCTTCGCGGGCAACACCTCTCGCCGGCCGCCATCCCTGCCGCCCCCGCCGCCCGTCTCGCCGTGCGCCGCCGCCGCGCGTCGCTGGCCCCACCGCGTGCGCCGCCGCCTTCGCCTGGTCACCGCCCGCCATCTCTGCCGTCGTCCGGCCACCTACGGCCTCCCGCGCCGCCTCCCCTTCGTCGCCGGCGTTCGAGTTCGCCGGAGCCCGTCTCGGCCAGATCTGCCCCGGTGGATGAGATCCACCGGGAGATGAACCAAACGGCGTCATCCCGCATCCCGGATCTCGCCATCCCGAACCACCTCGTCCGCCCCTTGACTTTTTCGGAGGTATAATTTCTACTAAGTCCCCGTTTTCCAGATTCAAATGCCCTTGTTCATCATGCCATAACTCATCACCCGTAACTCCGATTTGCGCGTATAGCATATCAAATTGTTCGTCTCAGACATTGTTGAGGAAATCGTTAACTGGTAACTGCTCGGTTGGTTGGCGAGTAGGGGATTAATAGGCTAATCGGCAAGTTAATCGGCCATTTAATCAATTAATCGGATGATTTATTAGTTTATCGGCTACTCGGTGACCCTATGAGTAGGGATTAATCGGCAAGTTAACTGGTTAATCGGATGAATTCTTGAACAGGGGTCTCAGAGAGCACATCATTTCATATCATTGCATCATTTTCATTTGAGTTCATCTTGATGCCCGAAATGCTGTTGGAAGAGAGCTATTTGAGATATTTGTCAGATCTGCTGCTCCAAATAGCTATTTGTCATTTTTGCCATGATTAATGTGTGCATGATATGTTCATGAGCTCTACATGTGTTTTGTTATATGCCATGCCATCTTTCCAGAGGTGCTATCCATGTATTTTTGTGATATGTGTGGTGATTAGCACAAGCTTACAAAGTAGTGCATTCCTTAATGTTGATTTCAGGGACTTAGCAATTCCACTAAGTTCTTGATCTGTTTTTATCAATATGCCATATGTTCATGTTGTTTTCCTATTGATCCGTGCCTCTTTTAAGGATGATCAGTAAGGATGATTTGTTAAGCTTGTAGTGCTCTATCCATCCATGTCTTTGTTTGTAATTATGGAGCACCCTAACTTGAGTCAATCCAGCTCTACTTTTGCTATTTCGTGAATCTGGGCAGATTGTCTACTTGTTAGCGATCTTGCCGAGGATGTTGTACTTAATCCGTGCATGCTATATTGTTGTTCTTGCCATGTCTAGCTTGTATAATGTGTATTCTTAATGTGTGAATGCTTAGATTGTCATGCCTTGCTCTGTAGTGAGTGCATCGAGCTCGTAAACATGCCTATTTGATAGCTGATTTGCATGCTCCAGTTTTTCTCTAAGTCTGTAACCTGATTATGTTTTTGCCATGTTCACATGCTTGCAATTTTTATTTTCTGATCCCTTTTGGCTCAAGGTCACTAAGATATTTTTGTTAATCTCTTTCAGTAGCTCCATGCCATGCCCAACTTTACAAGTTGGTAATCAGAGCCTTCCCCGACCTTAGGAGCCCCCCACTGCTTGATCGTTTTTGGCAGCCGTTGTTGAGTCTAGAAAAATGTTTTGAGGCATTTAGGAATTATATATCAGAGAGTTTAGGAATTCTTTTTACTCCCCAGTCCCTTTGTTGCTCTGGTAAGGCATCCTGACGTAGAGTTTTGACTCTTCTGTTCTCAAATTTCACTAAAAAAATTTTAGGATCACACGGGTATATTGGAATCGTTCCGATGGTTTTGTGACGAGAACATTGTTCTTGGTGCCTCCTGTCATTTAGGGGTTGTGGCAGTGTCCCGGGGAGTTGAGCTCCGAGGTGTTGTCGTCACAATTTTATCGTTGCAGTTCTGGAATACCTGAGTTCAGTTTCGCCGACATCGAAAATCTCTTTTGTGCAGTTGTTGGTGAGATAACCTAGACGCCACCCAGTACTAGGGCGGGAGTTCGGGAGTATTGCCATAACTTGTATAACGGATGCTTTTCGAAGGTTGAGGTAGACGATTTCCGAAGGTTTCTTGGTTATGTGTTGAAGGATGGATACAGCTGGATGTAGGATTTGCTAGCTTTGGGTGAGATATTATGCTTCCCCTGTATCCCCAACACCTGATTGCATAACCGGAAAATTTCGGGAGTTTACAAGTGGGAATTCAAGTAGCTCTTAGGATATCTTTCCGACAGATGTATGATATGAAATTGGGGTTCGACGTCTAGTGGTCCGCCTATTCACGGTTGGTTTTACAGTGGTCTCGTTGTGTCTTAAAGAGTCCTTGGCTATGCCGACTCGGGGACTCTTCATATGTCATGTGCACCACCTTGTACATGATGGTGCTGTACGATCGAGCCCGTGTAGGCCCCACCACGAAAACTTTGGATGAAATATCTATCATATGTTTGTTCTGGCTTATTTTGCAAGCCAATCCTGTGTTTTTGTTTTCACTTGTGGTATTCGAGTTGCTTTAATGTCAAGTGTTGATTCCATACCTTTCCTAAGTGGTGTTCTCATATTCCTATGTGAATACTAATCCTTCTCGATCATCGAGTTTGTCATTTCAATTTCTTTGAACCGGTGTGCTTCTCTTCAAATGGATCCAATCTTGTCAACATTCACAAGATCAATTATCAGTTCTTTTCAACGGTGTTTGTTTCGCCCGTCCCCAAGTTGCCTTTGTTTTCCCGCCCACACACCCTTTTTCCTCAAGGACTCATATGTCTTAATCAAGTATCTATCTTATGAATATGAAGTCTCTCCGTTCTTTTCTGTCAATGTTCTTACCCGATGATGTTCATGAAGATTCTAACGGAGCCTCAAGTTCACCATTCTTCTTCTTTTCTTCTCCGGTGGATTCGATTCAAGCTTTCGGTGTTTGATCTTATTCTTTTCCTTATTTCAAATGCCTTCTCATGCTGGTGCACCTTATATTCAGTCATTTCTCGCTATTCATTTATTTCGGAGTGCTCAAGATATCTCGAAGATTCGTGTTTTCCACTCTGCATTCGTTCAAGATCTTTCGAGATTGTTATCTCATTCAACTCATTTAATTCAACCGGTGCAACCTCTCTTTTAAATCTTTTTAACGGTGTTTCTTTTGAGTGGGCCTTAACCCACAGGTCTTTTCCCAGGATCTTACCTGACTCTTCTTATTTTCCCGGCGTTATTCTCAAATTCTTTTCGAAGTTTGACGTAAGAATGATTTATCATCAGTCAAATGCCTTCTCCTAGATCTTTCACAATTCTTTTCATCGTTGGCTCAACCTCTTTGTTTTGATTCTTCCAGAGTGCCTCAACAATTTTTGTTGGTGTTTCTCGTCGTCATTCTCAGGTTTTGAAGACCGTAGAAGACTTTTCTCCATATCTATCCATTCGTTGTTTCAACCCTTCTAGTGGACCGTCGAAGACCTTTCCAAGTTTGTGCTATATCCATCTTAATCCTTTCTACGAGAATAAGTAATATGTCAAATCCTTTGATTGTCATCAAACTAATTGGTAAAGGATAAGCATAATGTAATTCTTATTCGTGCTCCATCCAAGTGATTAATTCCTTTTTCCGGAGTGGTTCATCATATCATATTCTCAGTTCGAGATGCTTTATCTTTTCTTTTCCGGAGTTCCAAGCTCTCTCAAATATATCGTCGCGAAGGTCCATCTAATCATTGCAAGGTTTCACCTTGTGTTTTCAAATTCTCTTTCCTTTTGTTTGATCTTCCTTTTGTTTTCCGGAGTTCTTCATGGAGGCTCAACATGATGGTTCATCAAGGATTTAAATTCCTTCTCCAAGTGTTCATTGAGATTCTTTTCAAAGGAGCTCAAGCTTTCTCCATCTTGCAATCCGGAGTGCAATTCTTTCTACCATATTATCGGAGGTGGTATTATGTCATTCTTGATAATTTGAGTTCATGTTTCATGATTCACATATTATTAAGAATGAGGTACTTTAAATCCATCAATCTCGTCATTGGAGTTACCTTGGGTTATATTTCACCTAAAGCTTTCCCTAAGGATTGTTGCTATCTATGGTGCTTATAAATGATCCAAGTTCTTCATCTATCCTTTCCCGGTGAAATAAGTTTCTCGTCTCCTCGTTCATATCAATCCAATTCTTTTTCTCATGAGTGGCAGGTTGTCACCTCATAATTTGAGATGTATTCCATAAGACCATATCAAGCTTATTCTTTTCGTTGTTGGTTTTCCAACAACTCCGTTCTAGCATTTGTTGTAAGCGTGCTCCCTCAAGATCTTGTTTCCGTTCGTTCATTCCATTCGATTCTTAATTTTGTTTCGGAGGCAGTTTGTTGTTGTTCCTTGTTCTTTTTTCTAACGGAGAGTTATCAACTTCATTTACCTCCGTTGTATTCTTTTCACGGAATGACTTAACCTCTTCAAGGTTCGTGTTTTCACTCGTTTGTCAATGAAGCAACTTAGTTTTACCTCTTCTCTTTCTCTTCCGTTGTACCTCCGGTGCCATTCTAGATCTCGGGACGAGATCCTCTCGTAGTGGTGGAGTGTTGTGACGCCCCGAGACCAATGTGCCAGGTGTCCTCCCGTTATTCGCTGTTGTTGCCTTGTCATTGCTTGCGTGTCATGCATTGCATATCATGTCATCATGTGCATTTCATTTGCATACATGTTTGTCTCACGCATCCGAGCATTTTTCCCGTTGTCCGTTTTGCATTCCGGCGCTCCTATCTCCTCCGGTGGTCATTTCTACTTTCTTTTCGTGTGTGGGGATTAAACATTTCCGGATTGGATCGAGACTTGCCAAGCGGCCTTGGTTTACTACCGGTAGACCGCCTGTCAAGTATCGTGCCATTTGGACTTCGTTTGATACTCCAACGGTTAACCGAGGGACCGAAAAGGCCTCGTGTGTGTTGCAGCCCAACACCCCTCCAATTTGGCCCAAAACCCACCTAAACCCCCTCCATCATCTCGGTCGTTCGATCACGATCGCGTGGCCGAAAACCGCACCTCATTTCGACTCTCCTAGCTCCTTCTACCTATATATATGTGCAACCCTTCCAAATTCGCGGGCTAACCTTAACCTTCCTCTACCGCACGCCGCCGGACACTTCTTCTCCACCGACGGACATGTCCGTTTCGTCCCGTGGCCGCGTCCAGCCAACCTGCGTGCGACATGTGGCGCCGCCAGTCCCTCCGCCGCCGCGGCCCACGAGGCCCACGGCCGGCCCGCCCGCAACCGCGCTGGGCCCGAGCCGCGCCCCGTGCTCCGCCGCCCGCTCCGCCCACGCCGCCGTCTTCGCCGCCTCCGGCCGGCGAGCTTCGCGGGCACCACCTCTCGCCGGCCGCCATCCCTGCCGCCTCGCGCCGCCCGTCTCGCCGTGCGCCGCTGCCGCGCGTCGCCGGCCCCGCCGCGTGCGCCGCCGCCTTCGCCCGATCGCCGCCCGCCATCTCCGCCGCCGTCCGGCCACCTACAGCCTCCCGCGCCGCCTTCCCTTCGTCGTCGGCGTTCGAGCTCGCCGGAGCCCGTCCTGGCCAGATCTGCCCCGGTGGATGAGATCCACCGGGAGATGAACCAAACGGCGTCATCCCGCGTCCCGGATCTCGCCATCCCGCACCACCTCGTCCGCCAGTTGACTTTTCCGGAGGTATAATTTCTACTAAGTCCCCGTTTTCCAAATACAAATGCCCTTGTTCATCATGCCATAACTCATCATCCGTAACTCCGATTTGCCCGTATAGCATATCAAATTGTTCGTCTCAAAGAGCACATCATTTCATATCATTGCATCATTTTCATTTGAGTTCATCTTGATGCCCGAAATGCTGTTGGAAGAGAGCTATTTGAGATATTTGTCAGATCTGCTGCTCCAAATAGCTATTTGTCATTTTTGCCATGATTAATGTGTGCATGATATGCTCATGAGCTCTACATGTGTTTTGTTATATGCCATGCCATCTTTCCAGAGGTGCTATTCATGTATTTTTGTGATATGTGTGGTGACTAGCACAAGCTTGCAAAGTAGTGCATTCCTTAATGTTGATTTCAGGGACTTAGCAATTCCACTAAGTCCTTGATCTGTTTTTATCAATATGCCATATGTTCATGTTGTTTTCCTAGTGATCCGTGCCTCTTTTGAGGATGATCAGTAAGGATGATTTGTTAAGCTTGTAGTGCTCTATCCATCCATGTCTTTGTTAGCAATTATGGAGCACCCTAGCTTGAGTCAATCGAGCTCTACTTTTGCTATTTCGTGAATCTGGGCAGATTGTCTACTTGTTAGCGATTTTGCCGAGGATGTTGTAGTTGATCCGTGCATGCTATATTGTTGTTCTTGCCATGTCTAGCTTGTATAATATGTATTCTTAATGTGTGAATGCTTAGATTGTCATGCCTTGCTCTATAGTGAGTGCATCGAGCTCGTAAACATGCCTACTTGATAGCTGATTTGCATGCTCCAGTTTTTCTCTAAGTCTGTAACCTGATTATGTTTTTGTCATGTTCACATGCTTGCAATTGTATCTTCTGATCCCTTTTAGTTCAAGGTCACTAAGGTATTTTTGTTAATCTCTTTGAGTAGCTCCATGCCATGCCTTGTTTTGCCATGTTAAGTTCCTGTAGCATATAGTTTTCATGCTCCAAAGTGTGCTACCTGGTCTGAAATTCCAGGCTTGTGTTAATTTCACTAAGTCTGAAACCTGTTTACCAATTGCACTTTTGCCATGCTTGTTTGAACCTGTTAATGGATGAATTGGCCGTAGCTCAGTGTTCATCTTTTGTCAAGCATCATGAGTGGATCCCTGCCATGTATTTTGTTGCCATGTTTGGGTGCTGTAGCATAATTATCTTGATGCATTTAGATGGCTACTTGCTGTTTATCGCAGACCGGTGCCACATTTGTTTTGCTTGCCATTTCCAAACCGTGCATCCGATTCCGGTGATCTTTATATCGATTCCAACCGAAATCACCTCATCTTTCCAGTGGCACTCTTGGATTTCCAAGTTGAGGCCAGGTTCAATCATTCCTTTGCAAATCATGCATATGCATCGCATACCGCATCTTGCATATCATACCATGTTCATGTGTGGTTTGTTTACTATGTTGTGTGCTTCTTTCCAGTGTTTGCTTCTTCGGGTTGGTACCGGTAACATCGCGTTTGTGAGGACCCATTCGTCTACGTCCGTTTGTCTTCTTCATGGACTTGTTCTTCTTCCTTGCGGGATCTCAGGCAAGATGACCATACCCTCAAAATCACTTCTATCTTTGCTTGCTAGTTGCTCGCTCTTTTGCTATGCCTATGCTGCGATACCTACCACTTGCTTATCATGCCTCCCATATTGTTGAACCAAGCCTTTAACCCACCTTGTCCTAGCAAACCGTTGTTTGGCTATGTTACCGCTTTGCTCAGCCCCTCTTATAGCGTTGTTAGTTGCAGGTGAAGATTGAAGTTTGTTCCTTGTTGGAACATGGAGATGTTGTTCCTTGTTGGAACATGTTTACTTGTTGGGATATCACAATATATCATATTTAATTAATGCATCTATATACTTGGTAAAGGGTGGAAGGTTCGGCCTTATGCCTGGTGTTTTGTTCCACTCTTGTCGCCCTAGTTTCCGTCATATCGGTGTTATGTTCCCGGATTTTGCGTTCCTTATGCGGTTGGGTTATAATGGGAACCCCTTGACAGTTCGCCTTGAATAAAACTCCACCAGCAATGCCCAATATTGGTTTTACCATTCGCCACCTAGCCTTTTCTTTCCCTTGGGTTCTGCAGACTCAAGGGTCATCTTTATTTTAACCCCCCACCCCGGGCCAGTGCTCCTCTGAGTGTTGGTCCAACTGAGCGATGTCCGAGGCTACCAGGGGCAACTCTGGGCTGGCTTACCCGACGTCTGGCTCATCCGGTGTGCCCTGAGAACGAGATATGTGCAGCTCCTATCGGGATTTGTCGGCACATCTGGGTGGCTTTGCTGGTCTTGTTTGACCATTGTCGAAATGTCTTGTAACCGGGATTGCAAGTCTGATCGGGTCTTCCCGCTAGAAGGAATATCCTTCGTTGACCGTGAGAGCTTGTGATGGGCTAAGTTGGGACACCCCTGCAGGGATTTGAACTTTTGAAAGCCGTGCCCGCGGTTATGGGCAGATGGGAATTTGTTAATGTTCGGTTGTAGAAAACCTGAAGTTGACCTTAATTAAAATGCATCAACCGCGTGTGTAACCGTGATGGTCTCTTTCCGGCGGAGTCCGGGAAGTGAACACGGTGTTGGAGTTATGCTTGACGTAGGTCGTTCCAGGATCACTTCTTGATCATAGTTTCTCGACCGTGCTTTGCCTTCTCTTCTCGCTCTCATTTGCGTTTGTTAGCCACCATATATGCTAGTCGCTTGCTGCAGCTCCACCTCATACCTTTACCTTACCCATAAGCTTAAATAGTCTTGATCGCGAGGGTGCGAGATTGCTGAGTCCCCGTGGCTCACAGATACTTCCAAAACCAGTTTGCAGGTGCTGTTAAACCGTGCAGATGACGCAACCAAGCCCAGGAGGAGCTCGATGAAGATCTTGTCCTTTGTGTTGTTCCGTTCTAGTTGATCAGTAGTGGAGCCCAGTTGGGGTCGATCGGGGATCTGTGTAGCATTTGGGGTAGTCTTCTTTTATTTTGGCTCCGTAGTCGGGCCTTGATTGTATTTGGATGATGTAATGCTTTATTCATGTAATTGTGTGAAGTGGCGATTGTAAGCCAACTATGTATATCTGTCCCTTATGTATTACATGGGTTGTGTGAAGATTACCTCACTTGCGACATTGCTTTCAATGCGGTTATGCCTCTAAGTCGTGCTTCGACACGTGGGAGATATAGCTGCATCGAGGGCGTTACAAGTTGGTAATCAGAGCCTTCCCCGACCTTAGGAGCCCCCCACTGCTTGATCGTTTTTGGCAGCCGTTGTTGAGTCTAGAAAAATGTTTTGAGTCATTTAGGAATTATATATCAGAGAGTTTAGGAATTCTTTTTACTCCCAGTCCCTTTGTCGCTCTGGTAAGGCATCCTGACGTAGAGTTTTGACTCTTCCGTTCTCAAATTTCACTAAAAATTTTTTTTAGGATCACGTGGGTATATTGGAATCGTTCCAATGGTTTTGTGACGAGAACATTGTTCTTGGTGCCTCCTGTCATTTAGGGGTTGTGGCAGTGTCCCTGGGAGTTGAGCTCCGAGGTGTTGTCGTCACAATTTTATCGTTGCAGTTATGGAATACCTGAGTTCAGTTACACCGACATCGAAAATCTCTTTTATGCAGTTGTTGGTGAGATAACCTCGACGCCACCCAGTACTGGGGTGGGAGTTCAGGAGTATTGCCATAACTTGTATAACGGATGCTTTTCGAAGGTTGAGGTAGACGATTTCCGAAGGTTTCTTGGTTATGTGTTGAAGGATGGATACAGCTGGATGTAGGATTTGCTAGCTTTGGGTGAGATATTATGCTTCCCCTGTATCCCCAACACCTGATTGCATAACCGGAAAATTTCGGGAGTTTATAAGTGGGAATTCAAGTAGCTCTTAGGATATCTTTCCGACAGATGTATGATATGAAATTGGGGTTCGACGTCTAGTGGTCCGCCTATTCACGGTTGGTTTTACAGTGGTCTCGTTGTGTCTTAAAGAGTCCTTGTCTATGCCGACTCGGGGACGCTTTGTATGTCATGTGCACCGCCTTGTACATGATGGTGCTGTACGATCGAGCCTGTGTAGGCCCCACCACGAAAACTTCGGACGAAAGATCTATTATATGTTTGCTCTGGCTTATTTTGCAAGCCAATCCTGTGTTTTTGTTTTCACTTGTGGTATTCAGTTGCTTCAATGTCAAGTGTTGATTCCATACCTTTCCTAAGTGGTGTTCTCATATTTCTATGTGAATACTAATCCTTCTCGATCATCGAGTTTGTCATTTAAATTTCTTTGAACTGGTGTGCTTCTCTTCAAATGGATCCAATCTTGTCAACATTCACAAGATCACTTATCAGTTCTTTTCAACGGTGTTTGTTTTGTCCGTCCCCAAGTTGCCTTTGTTTTCCCGCCCACCCACCCTTTTTCCTCAAGGACTTAGATTTCTTAATCAAGTATCTATCTTATGAATATGAAGTCTCTCCATTCTTTTCTGTCAATGTTCTTACCCGATGATGTTCATGAAGATTCTAACAGAGCCTCAAGTTCGCCATTCTTCTTCTTTTCTTCTCCGGTGGATTCAATTCAAGCTTTTGGTGTTTGATCATATTCTTTTCCTTATTTCAAATGCCTTCTCATGCCGGTGCACCTTATATTCAGTCATTTCTCGCTATTCATTTATTCTGGAGTGCTCAAGATATCTTGAAGATTCGTGTTTTCCACTCTGCATTCGTTCAAGATCTTTCGAGGTTGTTATCTCATTCAAGTCATTTAATTCAACCGGTGCAACCTCTCTTTTAAATCTTTTTAACGGTGTTTCTTTTGAGTGGGCCTTAACCCACAGGTCTTTTCCCAGGATCTTACCCGACTCTTCTTATTTTCCCGGCATTATTCTCAAATTCTTTTCGAAGTTTGACGTAAGAATGATTTATCATCAGTCAAATGCCTTCTCCTAGATCTTTCACAATTCTTTTCATCATTGGCTCAACCTCTTTGTTTTGATTCTTCCAGAGTGCCTCAACAATTTTTGTTGGTGTTTCTCATCGTCATTCTCAGGTTTTGAAGACTGTAGAAGACTTTTCTCCATATCTATCCATTCTTCGTTTCAACCCTTCCGGTGGACCGTCGAAGACCTTTCCAAGTTGGTGCTATATCTATCTTAATCCTTTCTACGAGAATAAGTAATATGTCAAATCCGTTGATTGTCATCAATTTAATTGGTAAAGGATAAGCATAATGTAATTCTTATTCGTGTTCCATCCAAGTGATTAATTCCTTTTTCCGGAGTGGTTCATCATATCATATTCTCAGTTCGAGATGCTTTATCTTTTCTTTTCCGGAGTTCCAAGCTCTCTCAAATATATCGTCGCGAAGGTCCATCTAATCATTGCAAGGTTTCACCTTGTGTTTTCAAATTCTCTTTCCTTTTGTTTGATCTTCCTTTTGTTTTCCGGAGTTCTTCATGGAGGCTCAACATGATGGTTCATCAAGGATTTAAATTCCTTCTCCAAGTGTTCATTGAGATTCTTTTCAAAGGAGCTCAAGCTTTCTCCATCTTGCAATCCGGAGTGCAATTCTTTCTACCATATTATCGGAGGTGGTATTATGTCATTCTTGATAATTTGATTTCATGTTTCATGATTCACATATTATTAAGAATGAGGTATTTTAAATCCATCAATCTCGTCATTGGAGTTACCTTGGGTTATATTTCACCTAAAGCTTTCCCTAAGGATTGTTGCTATCTATGGTGCTTATAAATGATCCAAGTTCTTCATCTATCCTTCCCGGTGAAATAAGTTTCTCGTCTCCTCGTTCATATCAACCCAATTCTTTTTCCCGTGAGTGGCTGGTTGTCACCTCATAATTTGAGATGTATTCCATAAGACCATATCAAGCTTATTCTTTTCGTTGTTGGTTTTCCAACAACTCCGTTCTAGCATTTGTTGTAAGCGTGCTCCCTCAAGATCTTGTTTCCCTTCGTTCATTCCATTCGATTCTTAATTTTGTTCCGGAGGCAGTTTGTTGTTGTTCCTTGTTCTTTTTTCTAACGGAGAGTTATCAACTTCATTTATCTCCGTTGTATTCTTTTCACGGAATGACTAAACCTCTTCAAGGTTCGTGTTTTCACTCGTTTGTCAATGAAGCAACTTAGTTTTACGTCTTCTCTTTCTCTTCCTTGTCCCTCCGGTGCCATTCTAGATCTAGGGACGAGATCATCTCGTAGTGGTGGAGTCTTGTGACGCCCCGAGACCAATGTGCCAGGTGTCCTCCAGTTATTCGTTGTTGTTGCCTTGTCATTGCTTGCATGTCATGCATTGCGTATGATGTCATCATGTGCTTTTGGTTTGCATACAGGTTTGTCTCACGCATCCGAGCATTTTTCCCGTTGTCCATTTTGCATTCCGACGCTCCTATCTCCTCCGGCGGTCATTTCTACTTTCTTTTCGTGTGTGGGGATTAAACATTTCCGGATTGGACCGAGACTTGCCAAGCGGCCTTGGTTTACTACCGGTAGACCACCTGTCAAGTATCGTGCCATTTGGACTTCGTTTGATACTCCAACGGTTAACCGAGGGACCGAAAAGGCCTCGTGTGTGTTGCAGCCCAACACCCCTCCAATTTGGCCCAAAACCCACCTAAACCCCCTCCATCATCTCGGTCGTTCGATCACGATCGCGTGGCCAAAAACTGCACCTCATTTGGACTCTCGTAGCTCCTTCTACCTATATATATGTGCAACCCTTCCAAATTCGCGGGCTAACCCTAACCTTCCTCTACCTCGCGCCGCCGGACACTTCTTCTCCACCGACGGACATGTCCGTTTCGTCCCGCGGCCGCGTCCAGCCAACCTGCGCGCGACACGTGGTGCCACCAGTCCCTCCGCCGCCACGGCCCACGAGGCCCACGGCCGGCCCGCCCGCAACCACGCTGGGCCCGAGCCGCGCTCCGCCGCCCGCTCCGCCCTCGCCGCCATCTTCGCTGCCTCCGGCCGGCGAGCTTCGCGGGCACCACCTCTTGTCGGCCGCCATCCCTGCCGCCTCGCGCCGCCCGTCTCGCCGTGCGCCGCCGCCGCGCGTCGCCGGCCCCGCCGCGTGCGCCACCGCCTTCGCCCGGTCGTCGCCCGCCATCTCCGCCACCGTCCGGCCACCTATGGCCTCCCGCGCCGCCTCCCCTTCGTCGCCGGCGTTCGAGCTCGCCGAAGCCCGTCCCGGCCAGATCTGCCCCGGTGGATGAGATCCACCGGGAGATGAACCAAACGGCGTCATCCCGCGTCCCGGATCTCGCCATCCCGCACCACCTCATCTGCCCGTTGACTTTTCCGGAGGTATAATTTCTACTAAGTCCCCGTTTTCCAGATTCAAATGCCCTTGTTCATCATGCCATAACTCATCACCCGTAACTCCGATTTGCGCGTATAGCATATCAAATTGTTCGTCTCAGAGAGCACATCATTTCATATCATTGCATCATTTTCATTTGAGTTCATCTTGATGCCCGAAATGCTGTTGGAAGAGAGCTATTTGAGATATTTGTCAGATCTGCTGCTCCAAATAGCTATTTGTCATTTTTGCCATGATTAATGTGTGCATGATATGGTCATGAGCTCTACATGTGTTCTGTTATATGCCATGCCATCTTTCCAGAGGTGCTATCCATGTATTTTTGTAATATGTGTGCTGACTAGCACAAGCTTGCAAAGTAGTGCATTCGTTAATGCTGATTTCAGGGACTTAGCAATTCCACTAAGTCCTTGATCTGTTTTATCAATATGCCATATGTTCATGTTGTTTTCCTAGTGATCCGTGCCTCTTTTGAGGATGATCAGTAAGGATGATTTGTTGATCCGTGCATGCTATATTGTTGTTTTTGCCATGTCTAGCTTGTATAATGTGTATTCTTAATGTGTGAATGCTTAGATTGTCATGCCTTGCTCTGTAGTGAGTGCATCAAGCTCGTAAACATGCCTACTTGATAGCTGATTTGCATGCTCCAGTTTTTCTCTAAGTCTGTAACCTGATTATGTTTTTGCCATGTTCACATGCTTGCAATTGTATCTTCTGATCCCTTTTGGCTCAAGGTCACTAAGGGATTTTGTTAAGCTCTTTGAGTAGCTCCATGCCATGCCTTGTTTTGCCATGTTAAGTTCTTGTAGCATATAATTTTCATGCTCCAAAGTGTGCTACCTGGTCTGAAATTCCAGGCTTGTGTTAATTTCACTAAGTCTGAAACCTGTTTACCAATTGCACTTTTGCCATGCTTGTTTGAACATGTTAATGGATGAATTAGCCGTAGCTCAGTGTTCATCTTTTGTCAAGCATCATGAGTGGATCCCTGCCATGTATTTTTTTGCCATGTTTGGGTGTTGTAGCATAATTATCTTGATGCATTTAGATGGCTACTTGTTGTTTATCACAGACCAGTGCCATATTTGTTTTGCTTGCCATTTCCAAACCGTGCATCCGATTCCGGTGATCTTTATATCGATTCCAACCGAAATCACCTCATCTTTCCAGTGGCACTCTTGGATTTCCAAGTTGAGGCCAGGTTCAATCATTCCTTTGCAAATCATGCATATGCATCGCATACCGCATCCCGCATATCATACCATGTTCATGTGTGGTTTGTTTACTATGTTGTGTGCTTTTTTCCGATGTTTGCTTCTTCGGGTTGGTACCGATAACGTCGCGTTTGTGAGGACCCGTTCGTCTACGTCCGTTTGTCTTCTTCATGGACTTGTTCTTCTTCCTTGCGGGATCTCAGGCAAGATGACCATACCCTCGAAATCACTTCTATCTTTGCTTGCTAGTTGCTCGCTCTTTTGCTATGCCTATGCTGTGATACCTACCACTTGCTTATCATGCCTCCCATATTATTGAACCAAGCCTTTAACCCACCTTGTCCTAGCAAACCGTTGTTTGGCTATGTTACCGCTTTGCTCAGCCCCTCTTATAGCATTGTTAGTTGCAGGTGAAGATTGAAGTTTGTTCCTTGTTGGAACATGGAGATGTTGTTCCTTGTTGGAACATGTTTACTTGTTGGGATATCACAATATATCATATTTAATTAATGCATCTATATACTTGGTAAAGGGTGGAAGGTTCGGCCTTATGCCTGGTGTTTTGTTCCACTCTTGCCGCCCTAGTTTCTGTCATATCGGTGTTATGTTCCCGGATTTTGTGTTCCTTACGCGGTTGGGTTATAATGGGAACCCCTTGACAGTTCGCCTTGAATAAAACTCCTCCAGCAATGCCCAACATTGGTTTTACCATTCGCCACCTAGCCTTTTCTTTCCCTTGGGTTCTGCAGACTCAAGGGTCATCTTTATTTTAACCCCCCCCCCCGGGCCAGTGCTCCTCTGAGTGTTGGTCCAACTGAGCGATGTCCGAGGCTACCAGGGGCAACTCTGGGCTGGCTTACCCGACGTCTGGCTCATCCGGTGTGCCCTGAGAACGAGATATGTGTAGCTCCTATCGGGATTTGTCGGCACATCTGGGTGGCTTTGCTGGTCTTGTTTTACCATTGTCGAAATGTCTTTTAACCGGGATTCCGAGTCTGATCGGGTCTTCCCGCTAGAAGGAATATCCTTCGTTGACCGTGAGAGCTTGTGATGGGCTAAGTTGGGACACCCCTGCAGGGATTTGAACTTTCGAAAGCCGTGCCCGCGGTTATGGGCAGATGGGAATTTGTTAATGTCCGGTTGTAGAAAACCTGAAGTTGACCTTAATTAAAATGCATCAATCGCGTGTGTAAACATGATGGTCTCTTTCCGGCGGAGTCCAGGAAGTGAACACGGTGTTGGAGTTATGCTTGACGTAGGTCGTTCCAGGATCACTTCTTGATCATAGTTTCTCGACCGTGCTTTGCCTTCTCTTCTTGCTCTCATTTGCGTTTGTTAGCCACCATATATGCTAGTCGCTTGCTGCAGCTCCACCTCATACCTTTACCTTACCCATAAGCTTAAATAGTCTTGATCGCGAGGGTGCGAGATTGCTGAGTCCCCATGGCTCACAGATACTTCCAAAACCAGTTTGCAGGTGCCGTTGAACCGTGCAGATGACGCAACCAAGCCCAGGAGGAGCTCGATGAAGATCTTGTCCTTTGTGTTGTTCCGTTCTAGTTGATTAGTAGTGGAGCCCAGTTGGGGTCGATCGGGGATCTGTGTAGCATTTGGGGTAGTCTTCTTTTATTTTGGCTGCGTAGTCGGGCCTTGATTGTATTTGGATGATGTAATGCTTTATTCATGTAATTGTGTGAAGTGGCAATTGTAAGCCAACTATGTATCTCTGTCCCTTATGTATTGCATGGGTTGTGTGAAGATTACCTCACTTGCGACATTGCTTTCAATGCGGTTATGCCTCTAAGTTGTGCTTCGACACGTGGGAGATATAGCCGCATCAAGGGCGTTACATGTAGCTTGTTACTGCTTTCCGTTAATCCTATCTTGATGCATAGCCTGTCTTTCCTACTACTTTTGTTACCTTTACCTGCAATCCTAAATGCTTAGTATAGGATGCTAGTATTCTATCAGTGGCCCTATATTCTTGTTCGTCTGCCATGCTATACTATAGGGCCATGATCACTTGGGAAGTGATCACGGGTATATACTTATATATATAATATGTGATACATGTGGTGACTAAAGTCGGGTCGGCTCGTAGAGTACCCGCAAGTGCTTCCGGTGTGGGGGCTGAGAGGACATGTGGCTCCATCTAGGTAGTGGTGGGCCTGAGTTCCGAACAGCCCCCGACTGTTACTTTGTGGCAGAGCGATAGGGCAGGTTGAGACCACCTAGGAGAGAGGTGGGCCTGGCCCTGGTCGGCGTTCGCGGTTACTTCAAAATAAAACGCTTAACGAGATCATGGGATTTGATCTGAGTCTGGCCACTAGCCTATACGCACTTACCAACTACACGGGAACAATTATGTGCACTCGACGTCGTGGTATCAGCCGAAGCCTCTGTGACATCAGTGACTGAGCGGCGCGCGCCGGGTTGGACCGTGTAATGCAACTTCCTTTGTAATAGAGGTTGCTAGGTCTGCTCACCGGCCGCCTACGCAATGTGCAGGTGTGCAATGGGCGAGGGGCCCAGACCCCTGTGCGCATAGGATTTAGACCGGCGTGCTGACCTCTCTATTGTGCCTAGGTTGGGTTGCGACGTGTTGATCTTCCGAGGCCGGACATGACCCAGGAAAGTGTGCCCGGCCAAAGGGGATCGAGCATGTTGGGAAATGTGGTGCATCCCTGCAGGGAAGTTTATCTATGAGAATAGCCATGTCCCTCGGTAAAAGGACGACCCGGAGTTGTACCTTGACCTTATGATAACTAGAACCGGATACTTAATAAAACACACCCTTTCAAGTGCCAGATACAACCGGGTGATCGCTCTCTAACAGGGCGACGAGGAGAGGATCGCCGGGTAGAATTATGCTATGCGATGATACTTGATAAACTTACCATCTACTCTCTTCTACATGCTGCAAGATGGAGGCTACCAGAAGCGTAGTCTTCGATACGACTAGCTATCCCCCTCTTATTCTGGCATTCTGCAGTTCAGCCCACCGATATGGCCCCATTTCATTGATACCAATGCATATGTAGTGTAGATCCTTGCTTGCGAGTACTTTGGATGAGTACTCACGGTTGCTTTCCTACTTCTTTTTCCCCTTTTCCCGGTTACTGCAATCATATGATGGAGTCCAGGAGCCAGTGGATCTCGAGGATGATTCTACATGGAGTTCGACTTCGAGGAGTAGTTAGGAGGTCCTAGGTGGGAGGCCTTGCCTTTTCGATCATTGCTACATTTGTGCTAGCTTTCTTCAGGCAAACTTGTTTAACTTATGTCTGTACTCAGATATTGTTGCTTCCGCTGACTCATGTGCCTTCGAGCATTTGTATTTGAGCCTTTGAGGCCCCTGGCTTGTAATATAAAGCTTGTATTATTTTATTTTGTGTCTAGAGTTGTGTTGTGATATCTTCCCGTGAGTTCCTGATCTTGGTCGTACATATTTGCATGCATGATTAGTGTATGGTCAAATCGGGGGCGTCACACCGTAGGCCTTCAATGAAAATTTTGTTAATTGGATCGCATTTTCCCGCGTGCACTTGGGGTGTCTTTAGCGATTTTGGTTCAGATGATTGTTTTATCTTGAAAGAAACCTAAGGGCGTTTGGGCTGTTGAAGCATGCATTTTTTGGGATGTGGCTGTTTACAAATGCATGTGTGGGTGTATATGCATTGGCTAAATTTTTTGAACGTGCTTGCTTCACTGCCGTGTGCTTCTAGCCGTTTATGTTGTAATTAAGTCGGCCATGCGTTGTGTTGGTTTCCAGTTTTTCTTTCATCATCGGGAATAGACAAGAAACAAGCAAATTGATGCTCAACAAAGGAACATGGGCAAATCAGTCACCGCATGCATGCAGACCAATTGGAACACATTGCTTGGATATGCGGCTGACCACTAGTAGTCTAACAAAGCGGTGATCAGGGGATGGGCAACTACGCCCATTTACAAGGCACATGCACAGGCAACGGGACGGGCAACTACATCCAATTACAAGACGACAGATGGATATGGCCAAGACAGCCACCGCACCGCTCGGGCGCGATTCTAGGCCAGATATGGGACATTCCTTTTGTCTCCCTCGCTTGTGCGCTGTATGCATCCCGTCCAATCCACCACTTTTGTTGCTTTCTTATCTGCCTCACCGCTTGCTTCTCCTTCCTTATCTCTTCTTCTTTTGGATGCCTCTGCGGCTTACTGCCCTTGATGATCGAGGTGTTTTCCAGAAGATTCCGGTTGAATCGTCCACCGCCATAAGCATCTATAAATCTCTCCTTCCTCTTCTCTGTGGTCATCACTCGCTTTCGCATCTCAACCGAAGCACCACCGAGAAGTAGCGTCGGCGCAAAACATCGAGCCTCTCTCTGTGTCTCTCGTGTGGGATGGAAAGGAGCTTCGTTTAGCATGCCCCTCCCTCCTAGGCTCCTCCTTTCTTCGATGTGGTATGGAGCAAGCTCGGCCATCGCGAGCTGTGGAGCTGCGCTACAAGATTCAGAGTGTCTTTCCGAGGGCTCTCCCCACGCTGCACCTCCGGGCTTGCCGGGGAGGAGCTGCATCCTGCCTCCGTCGCTGCTACTCCGCCGAGCGAGAAACTGAAGGAAATATGCCCTAGAGGCAATAATAAAGTTGTTATTTATATTTCCTTGTATCATGATAAATGTTTATTATTCATTGTAGAATTGTATTAACCGGAAACTTAGTACATGTGTGAATACATAGACAAACAGGGTGTCACTAGTTTGCCTCTACTTGACTAGCTCGTTGAATCAAAGATGGTTAAATTTCCTAGCCATAGACATGAGTTGTCATTTGATTAACGGGATCACATCATTAGAGAATTGTGTGATTGACTTGACCCATTCCGTTAGCTTAGCACGATGATCGTTTAGTTTGTTGCTACTGCTTTCTTTATGACTTATACATGTTCCTCTGACTATGAGATTATGCAACTCCTGAATACTAGATGAACACTTTGTGTGCTACCAAACGTCACAACGTAACTGGGTGATTATAAAGGTGCTCTACAGGTGTGTCCGATGGTACTTGTTGAGTTGGCATCGATCAAGATTAGGATTTGTCACTCCGATTGTCGGAGAGGTATCTCTAGGCCCTCTCGGTAATGCACATCACTATAAGCCTTGCAAGCAATGAAACTAATGAGCTAGTTGCGGGATGATGCATTACAGAACGAGTAAAGAGACTTGGCGGTAATGAGATTGAGCTAGGTATTGAGATACCGATGATCGAATCTCGGGCAAGTAACATACCGATGACAACGGAGACAATGTATGTTGTTATGCGGTTTGACCGATAAAGATCTTCGTAGAATATGTAGGAACCAATATGAGCATCCAGGTTCCGCTATTGGTTATTGACCGGAGACATGTCTCGGTCATGTCTACATAGTTCTCGAACCCGTAGGGTCCGCACGCTTAAATTTCTGTGATGATTGGTATTATGAGTTTTTGTGTTTTGATGTACCGAAGGTAGTTCGAGGTTTCGTATATGATCACAGACATGAATAGGAGTCTCGAAATGGTCAAGACGTAAAGATGGATATATTGGATGACTATGTTCGGACACCGGAATTGTTTCGAGAGGTTTCGGACATATAGCGGAGTACCGGGGGATTACCGGACCCCCCCCCCCCCGGGGGGATGTGATGGGCCTATTGGGCCTTAGTGGAGAAGAGGAGGGGCGGCCAGGCAGGCCGCGTGCCCCTTCCCCTCTAGTCCGAATTGGACAAGGAGGGGGGGCGGCACCCCCTTTCCTTCCTCCTCTCTCCTTCCCTTTCCCCTTCTCCTACTCCTACTAGGAAAGGAGGAGTCCTACTCCCGATGGGAGTAGGACTCCCCCCTTGGCGCGCCCTCCTCCTGGCCGGCCGCCTCCTCCCTAGCTCCTTTATATACGGGGGCAGGGGGCACCGCAAAGACACACAAGTTGATCATTGATCTCTCCCAGCCGCGTGCGGTGCCCCCCTCCACCATAATCCACCTTGGTCATACTGTAGCGGTTCTTATGTGAAGTCCTGCGACGGTAGCTTTATCAACATCGTCACCACGCCGTCGTGCTGACGAAACTCTCCCTCGAGCTCTACTGGATCATGAGTTTGCGGGACGTCACCGAGATGAACGTGTGCTGAACGCGGAGGTGCCATACGTTCAGTACTGAGGATCGGTCGATTGTGAAGACGTACGACTACATCAACCGCGTTGTCATAACGCTTCTGATTAACGGTCTACGAGGGTACGTGGATGACACTCTCCCCTCTCGTTGCTATGCATCACCATGACCTTGCGTGTGCGTAGGAATTTTTTTGAAATTACTGCGTTCCCCAACAGTGGCATCCGAGCCAGGTTTATGCGTAGATGTTATATGCACGAGTAGAACACAAGTGAGTTGTGGGAGATACAAGTCATACTACTTACCAGCATGTCATACTCTGGTTTGGCGGTATTGTTGGATGAAGCAGCACGGACCGACATTACACGTTACGCTTACGCAAGACTGGTTCTACCAACGTGCTTTGCACACAGGTAGCACTACTAGGAAAAGGGCTAAAGATGGAATTGACACTAATGGCGCACCAGAGAATTCTTTCAAGATGTCCTTCATAACATCAAGATGTCCTTCATACCTCGGGGCAGTTCTTCCTCAGATATCAACCGTCCAACATTGAGATAGACGGAATGCTACAAATGCAGGCTGACAACGCCCGCGATTTCATGACCATCACGACACACGGCGGCTTCATCCACGCTCCTGTCCATGAGTCGAGTCGAAAGTAGTGATGTGTAGTTCTGAAACATTGATTGGCTCATGCTGCAATTAAACTTTAATGAATTGTATGTCTCTTTGGTTTGGACAGTTGTTCAACTTAGATGTAATCGATGCTATTTATTAGTAGGACCATGAATCATGCTATTAATGTCTTGCTTTTCTCTTCTGATCCTTTTGTTGCATACTTATATATTGCTTATGTATGTATTGTCTGTTGTTTGGCTTGTGCATAGAGATGCCGTCGTATGTCGTGTACAAGGGTAAGGTTCCCGGAGTCTACGACGACTGGGAGGAGTGTCGGAGACAGGTTCACCGTTTCAGCGGTAACAGTTACAAAGGGTACACCACTAGGGCGGAGGCGGAATCTAGATACGCCCGCTATCTAGCAGGAGAGAGGAGGGAGCATTGGAGGAACCGGATTTAGACCAGTTTCATCGCGATGATGCTCATCGTGATGACCGCAGCTCTCTTCCATGTGATGGTAGTTTAGATGATCGATATCGACTTGTAATGTGAAGACAAACTCGATACTCGCGGTCTCGAGACTTGTAATGTTTTGTCTTTGTTCGGTCTTTTGAATTCGGAGACTAATATGATGAATTGTATTCGGAGACTAATCTTCTATTGTATTCGATGAATCTGCTGTTGCTGTGTGCTACTGTCTATATTCTGTCAAATAATATATTTTATAATCTGTGCAAAAATCAGAAAAGTAAAAAAACCTAATATTCATACTAATGGCGCATCACTACAGAGTGCGCCATTAGTATGCCAAGTATACTAATGGCGCATCCATCCGCAGTGCGCCATTAGTGTGCCAAAGCACATGGTTAAATATGGCCCCTGGGAGGCATACTAATGGCGCATGGTGTTATATACTAAGGGCGCACTGGGTGGTGCGCCATTAGTATACCAGATACTAATGGCGCACCAGTGGTGCTCCATTAGTATACCAGATACTAATGGCGCACCAGTGGTGCTCCATTAGTAATAAATACTAGTGGCGTGATACTAATGGCGCACCAGTGATGCGCCATTAGTAGGCAAAACTGGTGCGCCATTAGTAGGCCTTTTCCTAGTAGTGTAGCTGGCGGGTGTCAGTTTCTCCAACTTTAGTTGAACCGAGTGTGGCTATGCCCGGTCCTTGTGAAGGCTAAAACAACACTAACTTGACGAAATATCGTTGTGGTTTTGATGCGTAGGTAAGAAAGGTTCTTGCTCAGCCCGTAGCAGTGATACGTCTCCAACGTATCTATAATTTTTGATTGCTCTATGCTATTATATTATCTGTTTTGGATGTTAATGGCTTTATTTTACACTTTTATATCATTTTTGGGACTAACCTATTAACCATAGGCCCAACCCAAATTGTTGTTTTTTTGCATGTTTCAGTGTTTCACAGAAAAGGACTATCAAACAAAGTCAAAATGGAATGAAACCTTTGGGAACGTGATTTTCTCAACAAACATGATCCAGGAGACTTGGAGTGGGCATCAAGAAACAATCGAGGAGGCCACGAGGCAGGGGGACACCTACCCCCCTGGGCACGCCCTCCACCCTCGTGGGCCCCTCGTTGCTCCACCGACCTACTTCTTCCTCCTATATATATCCACGTACCACCCAAACATCCAGGAGCACCACGAAAACATAATTCCACCGCCGCAACCTTCTGTACCTGAGAGATCCCATCTCGGGGCCTTTTCCGGAGCTCCGCCGGAGGGGGCATTGATCAAATCCATGGCCTCTCCAATGATGTGTGAGTAGTTTACTTCAGACTTACGTGTCCATAGTTATTATCTAGATGGCTTCTTCTCTCTCTTTGGATCTCAATACAAAGTTCTCCTCGATCTTCTTGGAGATCTATTCGATGTAATCTTCTTTTGCGGTGTGTTTGTCGAGATCCGATGAATTGTGGGTTTATGATCAAGTTTATCTATGAGCAATATTTGAATCTCCTCTAAATTCATTTATGTATGATTGGTTTATCTTTCCAAGTCTCTTCGAATTATCGGTTTGGTTTTGGCCTACTAGATCGATCTTTCTTGCAATAGGAGAAGTGCTTAGCGTTGGGTTCAGTCTTGGGGTGGTCGATCCCAGTGACAAAAAGGGAAACAGCACGTACTGTATTCTTGCCATCGAGGATAAAAAGATGGGGTTTATATCATATTGCATGAGTTTATCCCTCTACATCATGTCATCTTCCTTAAAGCATTACTCTGTTCTTATGAACTTAATACTCTAGATGCATGCTGGATAGCAGTCTATGTGTGGAGTAATAGTAGTAGATGCAGAATCGTTTCGGTCTACTTGTCACGGACATGATGCCTATATACATGATCATACCTAGATATTCTCATAACTATGCTCAATTCTATCAATTGCTCGACAGTAATTCGTTTACCCACCATAATACTTATGCTCTTGAGAGAAGCCACTAGTGAAACCTATGGCCCCTGGGTCTATCTTCCATCATATTAATCTTCCAATACTTAGTTATTTCTATTTCCGTTTATTTTACTTTGCATCTTTATTTCTCTTTATCATAAAAATACCAAAAATATTATCTTATCATATCTATCAGATCTCACTCTCGTAAGTGACCGTGAAAGGATTGACAACCCCTTTATCGTGTTGGTTGCGAGGTTCTTATTTTTTTGTGTAGGTGTGTGGGACTCAAGCGTGATCTCCTACTGGATTGATACCTTGGTTCTCAAAAACTAAGGGAAATACTTACGCTACTTTGTTGCATCACCCTTTCCTCTTCAAGGGAAAACCAACACAGTGCTCAAGAGGTAGCAAGAAGGATTTCTGGCGCCGTTGCCGGGGAGATTCGCGCCAAGTCAAGTCAATATTTGACTCCTGACAACGAGCCATTTCTAGAGCCGTTGCCAAGTGCAGACATACCAAGTACCCATCACAAACTCTTATTCCTCGCATTACATTATTTGCCATTTTCCTCTCATTTTCCTCTCCCCCACTTCGCCCTTTCCGTTTTACTCGCCCTTCTTCTGTTCGTCTTTCCATTTGCTTTGATGTCTTACTTGGCTCGTTTGCTCGTTTAGTTGGAATAGTTGTTTATTTATTGCTAAACAGAGAACCTAAGATCTATGGATCCTCATCCGCTTGCTAATATTTTTAAGAGATCCAATTATGATGAACCAATTGCTAGTGAGTTTTGTGCACTACATTATCTTTATGAAGTTTTGCTTGAAATTCGTGAATCTGAAAATTGTGATAAAGTACTTTATGGAGTGATTCATGATGGATCTTTGAATAGAAAGCATGATTGCAATGATGATAGTATAAATTCTATTAATTTCAATTGTGCTTATAATATGCAAAACCCTAAGCTTGGGGATGCTAGTTTTGCTATGTCTACTACTTGTTGCAATGATCATGATTGGGGGTGATTCTTCTTATGATCTTGAAAATTTATTTAAACCCCATGATGAATATGAGATTGATAATAATGTTTGCAATAATATTGAAAGTTGGTTTGGAAGAGTGTCAATTTTAGATCCCACATATTTGGAGAATGTTCAATCTTATGAAGTTTTTGATAAAAGTGGGTTTGGAGAGGTCATGACTTTAGTTAATGTTAATCGCACTATTTCGGAAGAGTGTCAACTTTGCATGCATGTGGATCATGTTGAGAATATTTTATGTGATAGCTATATTGTTGAATTTGCTTATGATCCTACATGTAATTATTATGAGAGAGGAAAATATGGTTGTAGAAATTTTCATGTTACTAAATTACCTCTCGTTATGTTGAGATTGCTATTGTTTCTTTCCGCTTGACTTGATAATTTGTTTGCCTATAAGGTGCCTATGCATAGGAAGTATGCTAGACTTAGATGTGTTTGTCATGCGTTTTATGATGCTCTCTTTGTGCTTCAATACTTGTCCTTCATGTGAGCATCGTTGAAATCTTATGCCTACCTTTAAGGCTTTAAAGTAAAGCGCTTGTTGGGAGACAGCCCAATATTTTTCCTTGCTTTTATTCAATAAATAATTTATCTAGCCTCTGTTTTGGTTGTGTTTTTTGTGTTTAATTAGTGTTTGTGCCAAGTAGAACCGTTGGGAAGACTTAGGGAAAGTCTTTTTGATCTTGCTGTAAAAAAACAGAAACTTTAGCCCTCAGGAGACTTGCTGCCATTTATACTTGGAAAGTGATATTTAGTTAATTCTTTTTGCATATGATTAATAGATAAATTACTCACGTCCATAAATTTATTTTAGAATTTTTGGGGTTCCATAAGTTTGCGTTAGCTACATATTACTATAGACTATTCTGTTTTTGACAGATTCTGTTTCTCATGTGTTGTTTGCTTATTTTGATGAATCCATGGCTAGTAAAAGAGTTTATAAATCATAGAGAAGTTGGAATACAGTAGGTTTAACACCAATATAAATGAAGAATGAGTTCATTACCAGTACCTTGAAGTGGTGTTTTGTTTTCTTTCGCTAACGGAGCTCACGAGATTTTCTATTTTGAGTTTTGTGTTGTGAAGTTTTCATGTTTTGGGTAAAGATTTGATGGATTATGGAACAAAGAGTGGAAAGAGACTAAGTTTGGGGATGCCATGGCACCCCAAGATAAAATTCAAGGACACCTAAAAGCCTAAGCTTGGGGATTCCCCGGAAGTCATCCCCCTTTCGTCTTCGTCTATCGGTAACTTTACTTGGAACTGTATTTTTATTCACCACATGATATGTGTTTTCCTTGGAGCATCTTGTATGATTTGAGTCTTTGCTTTTTAGTTTACCACAATCATATTTTCTTTACACACCTTTTGAGAGAGACTCACATGATTTGGAATTTATTAGAATACTCTATGTGCTTCACTTATATCTTTTGAGCTATATAGTTTTTGCTCTAGTGCTTCACTTATACCTTTTAGAGCACGGCGGTGGTTTTATTTTATAGAAATAATTGATCTCTCATGATTCACTTATATTATTTTTAGAGTCCTTTATAACAACATGGAAATATGCTTTTAGGAATAATATAAAAACTTTCATAGAAGTGCATTGAATACTATGAGAAGTTTGATACTTGATAATTGTTTTGAGATATGGAGATGGTGATATTAGAGTCATGCTAGTTGAGTAGTTGTGAATTTGAGAAATTCTTGTGTTGAAGTTTCTCATTCCCTTAGCATTCACGTATGGTGAACTGTTATGTGATGAAGTCGGAGCATGATTTATTTATTGATTGTCTTCCTTATGACTAGCGGTCGGGGACGAGCGATGGTCTTTTCCTACCAATCTATCCCCCTAGGAGCATGCGCGTAATACTTTGTTTCGATAACTAATAGATTTTTGCAATAAGTATGTGAGTTCTTTATGACTAATGTTGAGTCCATGGATTATATGCACTCTCACCCTTCCACCATTGCTAGCCTCTCTAGTACCGCGCAACTTTCGCCTGTACCATAAACCCACCATATACCTTCCTCAAAACAGTCACCATACCTACCTATTATGGCATTTCCATTACCACTCCGAGATATATTGCCATGCAACTTTCCACCATTCAGTTATTATGACACGCTTCATCATTGTCATATTGCTTGCATGATCATGTAGTTGACATCGTATTTGTGGCAAAGCCACCGTTCATAATTCTTCATACATGTCACGCATGCATCATTGCACATCCCGGTACACTGCCGGAGGCATTCACATAGAGTCATATTTTGTTCTAAGTATTGATTTGTAATTCTTGAGTTGTAAGTAAATAAAGTGTGATGATCATAATTATTAGAGCATTGTCCCAAGTGAGGAAAGGATGATGGAGACTATGATTCCCCCACAAGTCGGGATGAGACTTCGGACGGAAAAAAAGAGAGAAAGGACATAAAAAGGAGAAGGCCCAAAAAAATGAGAGAAAAAGAGAGAAGGGACAATGCTACTATCCTTTTTCCACACTTGTGCTTCAAAGTAGCATCATGTTCTTCATATAGAGAGTCTCTTGAGTTATCACTTTCATATACTAGTGGGAATTTTTCATTGTAGAACTTGGCTTGTATATTCCAATGATGGGCTTCCTCAAAATGCCCTAGGTATTCGTGAGCAAGCAAGTTGGATGCACACCCACTTAGTTTCTTTTGTTGAGCTTTCATATACTTATAGCTCTAGTGCATCCGTTGCATGGCAAATCCTACTCACTCACATTGATATCTACTAATGGGCATATCCATAGCCCGTTGATACGCCTAGTTGATGTGAGACTATCTTCTCCTTTTTGTCTTCTCCACAACCACCATTCTATTCCACCATAGTGCTATATCCATGGCTCACGCTCATATATTACATGAAGATTGAAAAAGTTTGAGAACATCAAAAGTATGAAACAATAGCTTGGCTTGTCATCGGGGTTGTGCATGATTTAAATATTTTGTTTGGTGAAGATAGAGCATAGCTAGACTGTATGATTTTGTAGGGATAACTTTCTTTGGCCAAGTTATTGTGAGAAGACATAATTGCTTAGTTAGTATGCTTGAAGTATTATTATTTTTATGTCAATATTAAACTTTTATCTTGAATCTTTCAGATCTGAACATTCATGCCACAATAAAGAAAAATTACATTGAGAAATATGTTAGAAAGCATTCCACATCAAAAATTCTTTTTTATCATTTACCTACTGCTACCTCTTGAGCACTGCGTTAGTTTTCCCTTGAAGAGGAAAGGGTGATGCAGCAAAGTAGCGCAAGTATTTCCCTCAGTTTTTGAGAACCAAGGTATCAATCCAGTAGGAGATCACGCTCAAGTCCCACGCACCTACACAAACAAATAAGAACCTCGCAACCAACGTGATAAAGGGGTTGTCAAGCCCTTCACGGTCACTTACGAGAGTGAGATCTAATAGATATGATAAGATAATATTTTTGGTATTTTTATGATAAAGAGAAATAAAGATGCAAAGTAAAATAAACGGAAAAGCAAATAACTAAGTATTGCAAGATTGATATGATAGAAGATAGACCCGGGGGCCATAGGTTTCACTAGTGGCTTCTCTCAAGAGCATAAGTATTACGGTGGGTAAACGAATTACTGTTGAGCAATTGATACAATTGAGCATAGTTATGAGAATATCTAGGTATGATCATGTATATAGGCATCACGTCCGAGACAAGTAGATGCTGCATCTACTACTATTACTCCACACATCGACCGCTATCCAGCATGCATCTAGATTATTAAGTTCATAAGAACAAAGTAATGCTTTAAGGAAGATGGCATGATGTAGAGGGATAAACTCATGCAATATGATATAAACCCCATCTTTTTATCCTCGATGGCAACAATACAATACGTGTCGGTTCCCTTTCTGTCACTGGGATCGAGCACCGCAAGATTGAACCCAAAGCTAAGCACTTCTCCCATTGCAAGAAAGATCAATCTAGTAGGCCAAACCAAATTGATAATTCGAAGAGACTTGTAAAGATAAACCAGTCATACATAAAAGAATTCACAACAGAATTGTTGGGGATATTACTACTGGGCGTAAACCGGCCTATCTGGGCCGGGTTATCTTCGTCAGTAGTTAAGTATGTTAAAGCCCAAGAAGACAGAGGAGGGCTCAAGGCCCATGGTCGGTTCAAGGCCTGTAGCCGTAAACCGGCGTTAGTAGTTAACCTGTATTGTAAGTTAGGAATAAGTAGAGACCAAACCGGACACATCTATGAGCCGGTATTGGGACTCCGTAAGCCGACAGGAGTCACCCGTGTATATAAGGGGACGACCCGGCAGCGGTTCAAGGACAACAGACAACAACTCGAGACATAGGCGAAGCTTGTTTGCTCCCTAGTCATCGAAACCCCATCAATTCCATAACAACTAGACGTAGGCTTTTACCTTCATCGAAGGGGCCGAACTAGTATAAACTCTCTTGCGTCCTTGTGTCCACTTTAACCCCTTCAAGCTAACCCGTCGCGATGGCTCCATGACTAAGTCCTTTCTCTAGGACATCTGCCGTGACAAAACCATGATAGTTGGCGCCAACCATGGGGCAATCGCACGATGGTTTCCGGTTCTTGGAGGGCCGCTTTGAAGGACTCGAGGGCTATGCTGTAGGCCGGATGACTAAGAGTCGTCGCGGCAAGCTCTACATCGACAACGTAGGCTGGGGCCCCGAGGTCGGCTTAATTGAGTACGGGTACCGGGTCCCCTTTGGTAGCATTCACGTTTTCATTGGCAAGATCGGTGAACCGGGCCCTGAGCCGGACATCTGCACCGACCTCGTCGAGACGGCTCAGCGTGCACGATCCGCCCGGGTTAAACCGGCCATGAAGCGTGCCTTCGTGGGAGTCATCCATGGAGGAAGTTATGAGGACGGATCGGAATTTCGCGGCGCGACCGTCGTTTGTTCTGGTGACGAATCTTCGACCGGAGAAACCAAATCTCTTTATCAGCTACAAGATGGCCGGATTGGGAGTTGTTCCGATGGCGATAGTATTCCGGACCCCTCTGATCTGCCCAACCGGGTTGGAATTTTCATGGCCGGAACACAAGCAGCGCTTCATTCTTCGACAGCTGCGGCAACAATCTCTGGTTCAGCAGCGACGGCTGCCGGAGCAGGAGGCCCTATGCGCCCGCCGGCTCAGGTTCTATCATAACTATTTGATGTGGTGGTTGTGCTTATGGCGGAAGTTAATCCGCCGGATCAGGACGTTCACAACGCGGAGATTGCAAAGGTAAAGGAACAGATCACCCAGGCCAAGGCGGATCTGGCGGCTGAGGACACCAGGATGGTCGCAGAGCGGGCTGCTTTAGACGCACAGGCCTACAAGCTTATGTTGGACCAGAGCGCGTCGCATGAAGTCATGAGGAGGAAGCACCGATCCCGCTTACCTCCGGTTTTCGAGGCCAGAGACCTTTTCAACACTCCAGGACCAAGAGCCGGCAATCCGCTGGAGGGAAACCGGGAAGAAGCCCCTGGGACCGGTGCACCGATTCAGCCTCGTCAGATGGACCCGCCTCGTCAAAACACCGTTGTACCTCAGGCTGCTTTAACACCTCCGGGTCACTACTCCAACCCAATGGACAATCTTGTTGCCGCTGCTGCACGGCTGGAGGGCATTCCTATTGAAGGTGACTCATCGCAGGCAGTAGATACGCGACGGGTCAAGGAACTTCTGAGGACAACTTTGGCCCAACAGGAAGCGTACTCGTACAGCCGCGACTGGATCCACTCGACCCCTTGTCCAAGCTGGAGCTATAGCAGACATATGGATGAGCCGGCAGTGTCGAGTAATGAACGACGTGGGGCACCCCGTGACAACAACCCGGCGGGTGGTGCTGATGACGCTCAGGGAGTGGTGGACCGGGCCCGCGCGCGCAAGGAGGCCGAGTTAGCCGCACAGCATTAGGCTCGGCAGCTCACGCCGGTTCGTCCATGCCTTATCCCCGCTTTACGCAACGTGCGCCTTCCCAAGGATTTCAAAGGCCCGTGCAAGGTACCAAATTACATGGCGGATCAACCTCCAGAGACATGGGTGGAGAGCTATGAGATGGTCATGGAGATGCTTGATGTGGATGACGCGGCGTGTGCGAAATACTTCACCATGATGCTCGAAGGAACGGCCCGTACTTGGTTAAAAAGCTTGCCGGCTAATTCTATCAGTTCATGGGCCCAATTACGAGCCCAGTTTATTAGCAATTTCAAAGATACCTGTAAACAGCCTATGTCGATAGTGGACTTAGCTGCATGCGTCCAGGAGGAAGGAGAATCAACGACTCATTGGGTGCGCCGGGTTTCACAAGTGTTGCACTCCTCAGACCGCATCAACGCTGACACCGCAGTATTAACCCTAGAAGGCAACTGCCGGTTTGGACCCCTGAAGCTGAAGTTGGGACGGATGAAGCGTCATTGCACCGACATGGGGACCCTCATGGCCGCTTTGGTGAAATATGTTGATTCTGATAGTACCAAGGATCCCGAAACTGATGATGACAAGACAGGGAAAGGGAAGAAGAATAGCAGCTCCAAAGGTCAGCAGCATCACTGGGCAGGCAATGGTGGAGGAGGAAAGCGTAAAGCGGATGGTAACATGGACTTTGTGGCTAATACCAACGCACAAGACAATGGCCAGCAACGCAAGGGTAGGCCGAAAAATCATAATGGAGCGCCCAACCCTAACCCAACCCGCCTAAATTATCTGCTAAGCCAGCCCTGTCCAAGACATGGGACGAAGGAGGCGCCGGCAAACCACCTTTGGAAAGATTGCTTTATTATGCAGGAGTTCAAGAATTCTAATAATTTCCGGTATGATCACGAATCTGGCGGTGGCTCGGGATCTGGGCCGGGTTACAGTGGAGGAAGTTCCGGTTCAGGATTCAATGGTAATCCGGGCGGACATAATGGTCAAAATAGTCAGAACAACCAGGGTGGTTACAACCAACAGCAGCAACAGTCAGGTTACCAGAGCAACCCAAAGCAGTTGAGTAATGGGCAGTACCATGTCTTCACCACTAGCTTGGACAAGCGAGATCGGAAAGTTCAGAGGCGGACGGTCAACTCTGTTGAACCGGCCATACCCCGTTATCTACGTTGGTCTTAACAACCAATCATATGGAGCAGAGAAGATCACCCTCCCCATGTCGATAATCCGGGTCAGTTGGCTCTGGTGGTGGCGCCTCAGGTGGGAGGTTACAAGTTCACCAAGATGCTCATGGATGGAGGGAGCAGCATTACCATCTTGTACTATGAGACCTTCCGTCGTATGGGACTAACAGATAAGAATCTCAAACCGTCTAATACAATATTCCACGGTGTAGTGCCTGGCAGATTAGCATATCCCGTTGGTAAGATAGCTCTGGAAGTGGCCTTTGGGGATGATCATGATTCCAGGTCGGAGACATTGACGTTTGAAGTGGTGAAAATCCAAAGTCCATATCATGCCCTGTTTGGGCGACCGGCCTACGCCAAGTTTATGGCTCGGCCCTGTTATGTGTATTTGCAGCTCAAGATGCCGGGTCACAAGGGGACAATAACGGTTCACGGAAGCCGCAAAATCGCTTTGGAATGCGAGGAAGGAGACGCGGCTTATGCAGAGTTGGTTTGTGCCACAGAGGAGTTGAAGTACTATAAAGACAATGTTGATCCGGCAGACATGACTCCGTTGAAGAAGCCAACTACGGAGCATGATCCGGCCCTGAAGTTCAAAACGGCAGCAGAAACTAAGCTTGTTGACTTCATACCTGGTGATTCGTCCAAGCAGTTCAGCATCAGTGCCAACTTGGATCCGAAATAGGAAAGCGCGCTCATCGAGTTCATCCGTGAGAATCGGGACATTTTTGCATGGAAGCCCTCTGACATGCCAGGTGTACCGAGGCAACTCGCTGAGCACACACTTAATGTGGATCCTAAATATAAACCGGTGAAATAGTTCCTCCGCTGGTTTAACGAAGAAAGACGCAAGGCAATTGGAGAAGAGGTAGCCAGGCTCTTAGCAACTGGCTTTATTGTTGAAGTTTTTCACCCTGAGTGGCTTGCCAATCTGGTGCTGGTCCTCAAGAAAAACGGCACCTGGCGCATGTGTGTGGATTACACAGATCTTAATAAGGCTTGTCCGGCAGATCCTTTTGCCCTCCCCCGTATTGATCAAATTATTGATGCTACGGCGGGCTGTGAGCGTTTAAGTTTCTTGGATGCGTATTCTGGCTATCATCAGATCAAAATGGCAGTGAAGGACCAGGAGAAGACGGCATTTATAACTCCCTTTGGAGCCTTCTGCTATGTGTCTATGCCCTTCGGGCTCAAGAGTGCCCAAGCAACTTACCAACGGTGTGTACAAAAGTGTCTTCACAAGCAGATTGGCCGTAATGTACATGCTTACGTGGATGATATCGTGGTTAAGTCCAGGGAGAAGGAGACTCTGATTGATGATTTGAAGGAAACCTTTGATAACCTGAGAACATACAAGATGATGCTTAATCCGGACAAGTGTGTCTTTGGTGTACCAGCGGGCAAGTTATTAGGCTTCTTGGTGTCCAATAGGGGGATTGAGGCTAATCCGGAGAAGATCACAACCATCACCTCCCTCGCTAAACCGAAGTGTATCAATGATGTTTAGCGCCTGGCAGGCCGGATTGCTGCGTTAAGCCGGTTTATCAGTCGCCTCGGTGAGAAGGCAATCCCTTTGTATCAGATGTTGAAGAAGACGGATCAGTTTGTATGGAGTTCTGCTGCTGATGAAGCATTTGAGGACTTAAAACGACAATTGGCCAATCCGCCTGTGCTCGCCGCTCCCATTGACAAGGAGCCGTTGCTGCTATATGTTGCTGCTAATGCTCGGGCGGTCAGCATGGCTATTGTGGTAGAGCAAAAGGAGGCAGGTAAGGAGCATCCGGTTCAATGTCCGGCCTATCATATCAACGAGGTGCTCATTGAGTCCAAGCAAAGGTATCCGCATTGGCAGAAGCTGGTGTATGGAGTTTTTATGGCAAGCCGGAAGCTTAAACAATACTTCCAAGGGCATCCAATTACAGTGGTCAGTTCTGCTCCTTTGGGAGATATCATCCAGAACCGGGAAGCAACTGGCCGGATTGCAAAGTGGGCTATAGAGCTGGGGCCGTACGGTTTGAAGTATGTGCCTCGGACAGCGGTTAAGTCTCAAGCACTTGTTGATTTCATCAATGATTGGACGGAAATGCAAGCACCTGAAGAAAGGCCGGATTATACGTATTGGACCATCCATTTTGACGGATCCAAGCAATTGGAAGGCTCGGGCGCTGGAGTCGTATTAACTTCCCCACGAGGTGATAAGTTTTGTTATGTTCTCCGCTTAATGTTCCCTTGTACTAACAATGCAGCTGAGTATGAAGCCTTGCTCCATGGTCTCCGGATGGCTAAGGAGATGAATCTAAGTCGAGTTAAGTGTTTCGATGACTCGGACCTTGTGGCTCAGCAGGTGTCTGGCACTTGGGACTCCAAGGACCCACTCATGGCAGCATATCATCGTGAGGTGGATATTGTTGCAGGTTATTTCAGAGGCTATCAGGTGGACCACGTGGACCGGCAGAAAAATGAAGCGGCGGACGCTTTAAGCCGGCTGGGCTCTCAGCGCAAACCGGTCCCGCCCAATGTTTTTCTGGATGTGCTGCACAACCCGTCGGTCAAGATCCCTGGTGAAGAGGATTTGGCTATTCCTGATCCGGAGGCTCAATTGGTGGCATCTCTTCATGTTATTCCGGATTGGACGCTTCCTTACCTGGCGTACAAGAACCGGGGCGAGTTGCCAGAGGATGAGATTCTGGCCCGGCAGATAATCCGGTGATCCAAGTCCATGGCTGTCATCAACGGCGAGTTGCATCATTGCAGTGTATCAAGAGCTTTTCAACGCTGCGTGTCTCCTGAAGAAGGCCGTGAAATTTTGTGTGAGATCCACGAAGGAGATTGTGGTCACCACGCCGGTTCAAAGTCTTTGGTGGCTAAAGCGTTTCGCCATGGCTTCTATTGGTTGACTGCTCATGCTGATGCGGAGGATCTGGTCAGACGATGTGACGGTTGCCAAAGGTTTTCAAGACGTGCTCATGTACCGGCTCAAGAGTTGAGAATGATTCCAATTACTTGGCCGTTTGTGACTTGGGGGCTGGATATGGTTGGGCCTTTCAAAAGGTCCAAAGATAAGAAGACCCACCTCCTGGTGGCGGTTGATAAGTTTACAAAGTGGGTGGAGGCAGAACCTGTTAGCAAGTGTGATGCGGCCACGGCGGTTCAGTTCATCAAAAAGGTGATTTTCCGGTTTGGTTTTCCACACAGTATTATCATAGATAATGGTACCAATTTGTCCAAAGGTGCTATGAAGGAGTTCTGCGAACGGGAGCACATCCGGCTCGACGTTTCATCATTGGCACATCCACAGTCCAATGGTCAAGCAGAAAGAGCTAATCAAGAGATCTTGAGAGGCATCAAGCCCCGGCTCATGGTTACTTTGCAGAGAATGTTGTGTTGTTGGGTAGAAGAATTACCATCTGTGTTATGGAGCATCAATACAACACCCAACAGACCAACAGGATACACACCGTTCTTCATGGTTTATGGAGCGGAGGCGGTTCTCCCCAGTGATACCTGTCATGATTCACCTTGTGTAATGGCTTATGTTGAAGCGGACAACGAGACAGCATGGCAAGATGCTTTGGACCGGTTGGATGAAGAGCGTGACATCGCAGCCGCCCGATCGGCGATTTACCAGCAGGATCTTTGTCGTTATCACAGTCGCCGGGTCAAAACCAGAACCTTTCAGGAGGGAGATTTGGTGCTTTGGCTCATCCAAGATTAGACTGATATGCATAACTTATCCCCACCTTGGGAGGGGCCTTCCGTGGTTAGCAAGAATCTGCACAACGGGTCATACTATCTGATCGATATTCGAGAACATAAGGACTCACGTACATTAGAGGAGGAGACCAACAGGCCGTGGAACATAGCTCATCTTCGGCCTTATTATACCTGAGCCATTGGTTCTACTTATGTACATATTACAATGATGTATATATTAATTATAATAAACCGGAACCTCAGCTAAGGCGGGGTATCTGTTCTTTTGCATCATGTGTGGTTACACAGAGTTGTTCTAAAGCGGCTTCTGGTTTACCCCTTGAGTTCGCTTTGCTAAAAGCATCATATTATATCACTTGGAGGATTGGTCGTGTCCGAACCAATACCATGCCTCTTGATAGGCGAGAGCCACCAGATCACTTGGGGACTTGGTCATGTCTGAACCAGTCATGCCTCTTGATCGGCCTAAGGCCACAGAATCACTTGGGGGCTTGGTCAAACCCGAACCATGACCATGCCATTTGGTCGGCATAAATGCCACGGTTTCATTTAGGGACCTGGCTGACTCGAACCATAGTTACACCTAACGGGAGCTTGGTCGTGTTTGGACATGGTAACGCCATTTGATCATCTTAAATAAACTTTTTTTGGCAAACGGTTTTGTCATTGCTTTTGCTTCATACTTTTCTTTGAAGGGTTTTTTTTGCTTTTTTTGCGTTTTTTAAACCGACAAAGTTTTTTAACCAATCAATTGACGGAACACAGTTCACGTCAATCCAGAGACTATTTGCCCGGTTTGATCCTTGTTGTTAACATCCTCTTATGGAGTAACACGGTGTTTATTATAACCCGACATGGTTTACATGGTAAACCAACGTCATATATATATATATATACAGGAGTTGTTATCTCCTCCAACAGTGTGGGTTTGCAAAACTCCGCTTCAAGATTGGCCAAGCCAACTTCACACTCAACGATGGCAGGTATTCTGTATCTCAAAAATTTGATCATATACTTAAAATTTTGTTTTGGATGTTTTGATTTCATATATACAGACATCATATTCCGCCTGACGGTACAACCGCGGTGGCACTTGACGAATTTGTCATTTTAGAAAGTGTTTTGGAAAGTTCATTACCATAGGAAGAACAAATTATGCACGAAGGCATATCAACATCAAAGGTATCAGCTAGCCTATTACAAGGCAACATGGTGCCCATAATAATATAATTGTTTTTCGCAAAGGAGAGGCAGTTTTAAACCGGCTTCCGGTTCAAGCTTGGTCACCAACCTGGCCTGATGGTTGTGGGTCATCCTGCGCCGCTTCAGCCTCCGTTTCTCTACCCAGTGGCTGGAAATCCACAGTTGTCCAGTCGATTCCCCTTAATGCTTGAAAAATAGCTTCATCATGGATCAGCAATGATGGGTCAATATCGGGAGCGTAAGTATGCTTACGGATTGGAGGGATCAGATTTTCTGATTCATGGATTGGTGCAGCTATTCGCTTGTTCTGACTGTCATATTGCGCTTGATAATGAGACAAGTCTGCTTCCTCAGCCAACTGACAAGCTAGCGGAAGTACCTCCCGGTTTATTGCTCGCAGATCCGCTTCACCAAATTCTGACCCGTCTTCCTTCAAGCTAGGATAGCCCCGAGCCGCCTTAATAGGATCAAAATCCGACACCCAGGCTTTTGCCCAGATTAAGGCATTGATTGCACCGGTTCGAGCAGCAGATTTCTTTAGCTCTTCAACCCGGGCAGGAAGCACTGATAGTTTTATCAGAGTATCTTGAATCAAAGTGGGCGCCGGTTTGTTATGAGATGCGGTACAGATGATCCGTTGGGCACCAGTATACAATTGTTCAACCAATGTATAGGCGGCTTTCAATTTCTTCCGCACATCTGACCCCAAGTGACCAATGCGTGTCCCTGAAATACCATAAAGGGTTAATAAATCGGCGACTCTGTAAGAAGGCAGAGCCAATTCAGAAGGCAAGCTGGCTTACCAAAGATAGCAGTGGTCATGGCATGCACGTGCCGCTTTATGCTGGTCAGTTCATCCGCCACTGGTTTTAGTGCAGCCTCGGCATCCTCTGCTCGTTTGATCAAAGCGGACTTTTCAGTGGCCCAATCCGCCCGTTTCTTCTTGAAGTTCTCCTTAAGTTGTTCCATGGCGCTTAAAGCGCTGGCCAATTCCTCTTTTGCTTTGGAGGTTTCAGCCTGTTGGGTTTTCAGGTTTTCTTGGAGATCGGTGACTTGGTTTTCTTTCGTCTTTAGCTCCGCCTGCATGCATACAGATGTATGCTTCAACAAATCAGTATAAGGATTCAAGTACCAACCACATAACAAGTTATGCACTTAGCACTTGGGGGCTAATGCATATTCGATCTTCATCTTTCAATTGTTTACAAAGTCCCAAGATCAATACAAGTATTCAACTTGGCACTTGGGGGCTAATGGCTATTTGCTCATATATATTCTGATGCGGCAGTTTCAATTACTTAAAGTACCGGTTTAACTACGCTAAGTTGAACCGGCCCTTGGGGGCTACATTAGCGAATTTCAAAGCATCAAGATTTATAAAGTCCCGGTTTGAAAGAATATTACAAACCGGCCCTTGGGGGCTAGGAGAGTCAGCAAGAATGGAAGCATACAAGCAAGAAGGAGCATAGGAAGTTACCTCATATTTATCTTTCATCATATTAACCAGACCGGCTTCATAGTCGCGACTGGTATGCAGCCGGTTCAGATAGCCGGAATGGATATCTTGGACGTTCAGAGCAGCATAAGTCGTTAGATCAGCGTTCCACTTGCCTTTGCCAAAGGCAGCAAATTCTTCCTTGGCAGAATGTTTGGATAAAGTGACGGGATTGCTTGGCTCAGTATGGCCAGTGCCAGTAATGACAACCTCATCATCCTTGGTACCGTCGGTTTGTACTGGAGTTGTTGGCTTGTCAGTAGGTTTTGCTGGACCGGTGGAGCTTTTAATCTGGATGGAACCTGTGGGCTGATTGACAGGACCTGAGGTATCAGTAGGTCTCTCTTCAGCAATAGGATCATCATCTTGCTGCGGTGGATCGTTGGGAATATCCTCAGGAATAGTCGCTTCAACATTGGGTGTCTTGCCTGCTTCAAGAACGACATCTTCGTCGGCCGCTTTGTCCAGACGGGCCTTCTTGCTTGGCCTAGGTTTGGCCCTGAGAAGAATAATAAAATCAAATACAACATATGTTCTAAGGCGATGTACTGCAAAAATCACAAGAAGTATAGCTTACCCAAGCACCGTTTTAAGCGGTGGGAGCTGAGTAGCCGATGACTCGCCAGAAGATGAGTGGGAAGTAACCTGGTAATCGGAGTCAGACGGATTAAGAGGTTGACGAAAGCAGCCCGCTTTAGGACAAGCACTGACAAGCAAATTAGAGACCTCTGAATGGCGTTTCCGAACCGGATTATTCGGTAAACCGGTGGAGGTAACTACCTGGCCGCTGTGCCGGGTTGTGCGACGAGCTTCGTGTTGTTGGGTCTTCATAAGAAATTTAGGATCCAAATAAGCAAGAGGATGAGAAAATTAAACTTTTCGGTTTGCCTGGCGAATTTTTTGTGAAGGCAAAATTTCTGAATCGGAAGAGAGAATAATTACCTCTGCAACATCCGCGTGGCTAGCTTCGGCATCATCCTGACAAATATCATCATCAATAAGACGCATGAAAAATAAACCAAGTGAGTCAAGCTCTACCTCAAAGTCCGGATTATCCACATCATCATCAGGGGCCGGATTAGAAGATGCAGTGGTTCTTTTCCTGTGGGCAGTCTTCTTCACAGCTTTAGTCTTTTGCCGAGTTGCTCTTTCCAGTTTGTCTGTTTTTTCTGGTTTCTCCTGCGGCAGTTTTTTGCTCCAAAACGGATCATTGCCCTGATTACGTAGACACTGATATTAAACAATGACCAGACATATCAATAACAGATTCAGCAAAGAGAAAAATCAAAGTCTTACAGTTGGCGGTTTGTTGGTGGCGCAGAAGGGAAGCAGGCCGGTTCTAGCGCAGACGTGTTCCGGTTCATTGAGCATCTCATTCACAGCCTCTGTGATTTCTTCATTGGAGAGCTGGATTTTTGAATGTCGCAGTGGGTCATCAACACTGTCAGTATACTCGCACATCAAACCAGAGCGCCGACTAAGGGGCAGTATGCTCCATGATATCCAACAGTGAGCGAGATCAACCCCTGTTAAACCATTGGCCATAAAGGCTCTAAGCTTTGATAGTTGGGCAGCATATTTGCTTCTCTCCTGGGAAGTCAATCTCTGAGGAAAAGGGTGTGTATTGCTGAGCCGCTCCGGACGAAAGCCAGTCAAGGGATTCTCACCAGCAGGGGAGGTGTCTTTGCAGTAGAACCATGTCTGATTCCACTCCTTGGGGTGACTGTGCAGCTTGGTGTGAGGGTATGTGACCTCTTTCCTTTTCTGAATCGCCACGCCACCCAACTCCGTATTAGATCCATCAGTAAACTCGGTACGGCGGTTTAGATGAAAAAGGTCTCTGAACAATTCCACTGTGTGCTCCTCTTGAAAGAACACCTCATAGAGCACTTGGAAGTGACACATATTTGTAATAGAGTTGGGGCCAGTGTCTTGCGGATGGAGTTGGAAATTGGCTAAAACATCCCGATAAAATTTAGAACCAGGCGGCTTAAAGCCCCGGGCTAAGTGATCTACGAAAACAACAACCTCTCCTTCTCGAGGTGTGGGAGGGCATTCTTTGCCAGGAGCCCTCCAATGGATGGTATCTTTGCTGCCTAAAGCACCAATCAGGACTAAATCGTCCAGTTGATCCTCTGTGACGCGAGAAGGAACCCAATTGCACTCATATACTTGCTTGGCCATGATGGAATCTACAAGGTAGAAGATTCTGGTTCAAAAATGCATTTGATCAAGGTACGTTGGTATGTGCACTGTTAAACCGGAGACAGAACTATCTGAACCGGAGTTTCATGAAGCAACCAACATCTGGCGGTTCAACAAGGGGACTAATGGCATATACCGGTTTGGAAAATTTTCTATAAGGTTAAACCGCATGATCTAAGCATTAAAAAGCTGAGATTGCGGATGGACAAGTACGCAGAAGCAGGTTTCACAAGATTTCTTTACAGCATTGGATCTGAAGCAAGTTCGGAAAAAGATAAATACTTAGAGGTTCAAAGGAGCAGTACCGAACCAATGAGCAAAACGTTCATATAGATCTATGGTTTGAGATGCATAAGTGAAGGCGAAGGTCAAACAACTATCATTGCACAGAGTAAAGATTTGCGGATTCATCTAAAGATCTAACGTATGAGCAAGAGGCAGACGATGAACACTGAAGAACTACGAAACCCTAGGCCAGATCTGCAGGGGAAAGGATAGAAGATTTACTGGAGCTGAGGAAGATGCGGAAGGTTGCCGCGATGTTCTGGTGCGCTCAGGTTGATGCAGCGGCCAAGGATGAGGCAGAGGTCGACGGCGGTGGCGGAGCTCCGAGGCTGGCGACGCGAGGAAGATGAAGAAGGCACGGAAGGAGAAAAGAAATGACCCTTCGGTCCTATTTATAAGGCGAAAGAACATGAGTCAGGCGCGACAATCAAGGGGCCACAAAACGGAGCTGTCGCCTTGATTTCCGCCGATCTATTAAACAAAGAAGCATAATGGATAGCTTCGTTATGACAGGTGACGTCACTCCGGTTTATAGCAATCAGAGAAGATGACATCATGGCGGTTTACCAATTTATAAGAAGACGTTGAAGGTGAAGCTTTTATTAAAGGATTGACATGAACCCGTTCAAATCAATCTGGGGCCTAATGTTGGGGATATTACTACTGGGCGTAAACCGGCCTATCTGGGCCGGGTTAACTTCGTCAGTAGTTAAGTATGTTAAAGCCCAAGAAGACAGAGGAGGGCTCAAGGCCCATGGTCGGTTCAAGGCCTGTAGCCGTAAACCGGCGTTAGTAGTTAACCTGTATTGTAAGTTAGGAATAAGTAGAGACCAAACCGGACACATCTATGAGCCGGTATTAGGACTCCGTAAGCCGACGGGAGTCACCCGTGTATATAAGGGGACGACCCGGTGGCGGTTCAAGGACAATAGACAACAACTCGAGACATAGGCGAAGCTTGTTTGCTCCCTAGTCATCGAAACCCCATCAATTCCATAACAACTAGACGTAGGCTTTTACTTTCATCGAAGGGGCCGAACTAGTATAAACTCTCTTGCTCCTTGTGTCCGCTTTAACCCCTTCAAGCTAACCCATCGCGATGGCTCCACGACTAAGTCCTTTCTCTAGGACATCTGCCGTGACAAAACCACGACAAGAATCAAATATTCTTCATAGATAATCTGGATCATAAACCCACAATCCATCGGATCTTGACAAACACACCGCAAAAGAAGATTACATCGAATAGATCTCGAAGAGAATCGAGGAGAACTTTGTATTGAGATCCAAAGAGAGAGAATAAGCCATCTAGCTAATAACTATGGACCCGTAGGTCTGAAGTAAACTACTCACACATCACCGGAGAGGCCATGGAGTTGATGTAGAGGCCCTCCATGATTAATGCCCCTCCAGCGGAGCTTCGGAAAAGGGCCCGAGATGGGATCTCTTGAGTATAGAAGGTTGCGGCAGTGGAATTAGGTTTTCGTGCTACTCCTGGATGTTTGGCGGGTACGTGGATATATATAGGAGGAAGAAGTACATCGGTGGAGCAATGGAGGGCCCACGAGGGTGGAGGGCGCGCCCAGTGGGTAGGCGTGCCCCCTGCCTCATGCCTTCCTCCCTTGTTTCTTGATAGCCACTCCAAGTCTCCTGGATCACGTTTGTTGAGAAAATCACGTTCCCGAAGGTTTCATTCCGTTTGTACTCCATCTGATATTCCTGTTCTTCGAAACCCTAAAATAGGCAAAAAACAACAATTTGGGTTGGGCCTCCGGTTAGTAGGTTAGTCCCAAAAATGCTATAAAAGTGTAAAATTAAAGCCCATTAACATCCAAAATAGATAATATAATATCATGGAGCAATCAAAAATTATAGATACGTTGGAGAGGTATCAAGCATCCCCAAGCTTAATTCCTGCTCATCCTCGAGTAGGTAAATGATAAAAGAAGAATTTTTGATGTGGAATGCTTTATAACATATTTCTCAATGTAGTTTTCTTTATTGTGGCATGAATGTTCAGATCCAAAAGATTCAAGATAAAAGTTTAATATTGACGCAAAAATAATAATACTTCAAGCATACTAACTAAGCAATCATGCCTTCTCAAAATAACATGGCCAAAGAAAGTTATCCCTACAAAATCATATAGTCTGGCTATGCCCTATCTTCACCACACAAAATATTTGAATCATGCACAACCCCGATGACAAGCCAAGCAATTGTTTCATACTTTTGATGTTCTCAAACTTTTTCAATATTCACGCAATATATGAGTGTGAGCCATGGATATAGCACTATGGTGGAATAGAATGGTGGTTGTGGAGAAGACAAAAAGGGAGAAGATAGTCTCACATCAATTAGGCGTATCAACGGGCTATGGAGATGCCCATTAATAGATATCGATGTGAGTGAGTAGGGATTGCCATGCAACGGATGCACTAGAGCTATAAGTATATGAAAGCTCAACAAAAGAAACTAAGTGGGTGTGCATCCAACTTGCTTGCTCACGAAGACCTAGGGCACTTTGAGGAAGCCCATCATTGGAATATACAAGCCAAGTTCTATAATGAAAAATTCCCACTAGTATATGAAAGTGATATCATAGGAGACTCTCTATATGAAGAACATGGTGCTACTTTGAAGCACAAGTGTGGAAAAAGGACAGTAACATTGTCCCTTCTGTCTTTTTCTCTCATTTTTTGGGCCTTCCTTTTTTATGGCCTTTCTATTTTTTTCGCCCGGAGTCTCATCCCAACTTGTGGGTGAATCATAGTCTCCATCATCCTTTCCTCACTTGGGACAATGCTCTAATAATGATGATCATCACACTTTATTTACTTACAACTCAAGAATTACAACTCAATACTTAGAACAAAATATGACTCTATGTGAATGCCTCCGGCGGTGTATCGGGATGTGCAATGATGCATGAGTGACATGTCTGAAGAATTATGAACGGTGGCTTTGCCACAAATACGATGTCAACTACATGATCATGCAAGCAATATGACAATGATGAAGCGTGTCATAATAACGGAATGGTGGAAAGTTGCATGGCAATATATCTCGGAATGGCTATGGAAATGCCATAATAGGTAGGTATGGTGGCTGTTTTGAGGAAGGTATATGGTGGGTTTATGGTACCGGCAAAAGTTGCGCGATACTAGAGAGGCTAGCAATGGTGGAAGGGTGAGAGTGCGTATAATCCATGGACTCAACATTAGTCATAAAGAACTCACATACTTATTGCAAAAATCTATTAGTTATCGAAACAAAGTATTACGCGCATGCTCCTAGGGAGATAGATTGGTAGAAAAAGACCATCGCTCGTCCCCGACTGCCACTCATAAGGAAAAAAATCAATAAATAAATCATGCTCCGACTTCATCACATAACGGTTCACTGTACGTGCATGCTACGGGAATCACAAACTTCAACACAAGTATTTCGCAAATTCACAACTACTCAACTAGCATGACTCTAATATCACCATCTCCATATCTCAAAACAATTATCAAGTATCAAACTTCTCATAGTATTCAATGCACTTATATGAAAGTTTTTATTATTGCCATGTTGTTATAAAGGACTCTCAAAATAATATAAGTGAAGCATGAGAGAACAATAGTTTCTATAAAACAAATCCACCACCGTGCTCTAAAAGATATAAGTGAAGCACTAGAGCAAAAAATATATAGCTCAAAAGATATAAGTGAAGCACTAGAGCAAAAACTATATAGCTCAAAAGATATAAGTGATGCACATAGAGTATTCTTATAAATTTCAAATCATCTGAGTCTCTCTCAAAAGGTGTGTAAATCAAGGATGATTGTGGTAAACTAAAAAGCAAAGACTCAAATCATACAAGACGCTCCAAGAAAAACATATATCATGTGGTGAATAAAAATATAGCTCCAAGTAAAGTTACCGATAAACGAAGACGAAAGAAGGGATGCCTTCCGGGGCATCCCCAAGCTTAGGCTTTTTGGTGTCCTTGAATTTTACCTTGGGGTGCCATGGGCATCCCCAAGCTTAGGCTCTTGCAAATCTTTGTTCCATAATCCATCAAATCTTTACCCAAAACTTAAAAACTTCACAACACAAAATTCAAAATAGAAAATCTCATGAGCTCCGTTAGCGAAAGAAAACAAAAGAAAACTTCAAGGTACTGTAATTAACTCATTCTTTATTTATATTGGTGTTAAATATATTGTATTCCAACTTATCTATGGTCTATAAACTCTTTTACTAGCCATAGATTCATCAAAATAAGCAAACAACACAAGAAAAACAGAATTTGTCAAAAACAGAACAGTCTGTAGTAATCTGTAGCTAACGCAAGTTCTGGAGCCCCAAAAATTCTAAAATAAATTTCTGGACGTGATGAATTTATCTATTAATCATATGAAAAAAGAATTAACTAAATAGCATCTTCTAAATAAAAATGGCAGCAATTCTCGTGAGCACTAAAGTTTCTGTTTTTTACAGCAAGATCAAAAAGACTTTCCCCAAGTCTTCCCAACGGTTCTACTTGGCACAAACACTAATTAAACACAAAAAACACAACCAAAACAGAGGCTAGATAAATTATTTATTACTACACAGGATCAAAAAGCAAGGAATAAAAATAAAATTGGGTTGCCTCCCAACAAGCGCTATCGGTTAACGCCCCTAGCTAGGCATAAAAGCGAAGATAGATCTAGGTATTGCCATCTTTGGTAGTAATTCTTCAATGAGACACCTATAATTATTAGGAGTTTCTTACTTTTTATTAATTATAAAACTCCTAGGCACAAAATCAAGAAAATCATTTGTAGCAAATGGTTCCTTAATGATAGCAAAAAGATTAGGATGAACACTTATTGATTTTAAATCTGTAGTTTCCTTACTAGAGGATTCACCCTTATTTTTAGGAATATAAACAAGCTTGGTAATTTTAGTAGGAGGATTTGGAGTATTTTTAACGGAAGAAAAAGCGGATCCCAAGTTGGTGATAATTCCCTCAAGTTTATCGGTTCTTTTTCCTTAACTATGGGTTCTTTTTCCTTAAAAAATTTCAAAGTAACTCCTACCTTAGATCCATATTGGGTAATTTGGTTGTGGATCTTTTTATCCAAATTCTTAATCAACTCTACAGTAGCAACTTTATTCTCAATGATTTCAAGCCTTTGCATCACATGTTCCAAAGTTAACATAGTTCCATTAACCAAAAGAGGTGGTGGGCCAAACAAATCTATCATAGCATTATAAGAATCAAAAGTATGGCTACCCAAGAAATTTCCTCCGGTAATGGTATCAAGAATATATCTATTCCAAGGGGTGATGCCTACATATTGCGAACAAGAACGTAAGTAGATTGCTTCCTAGTAGATCTATTTTGAGCATTGCAAATTCTGTACCAAGCATATTTTAGATTTTCTCTCTCCCTTTGTTTAAAATTAAGAACTTCATTCTCGGGAGACAAAGGAGTAGATAAAGGACTAGCCATAACGTCAAGGCAAGCAATCCAACACACAAGCAAACAAGAAATGGGCAAAAAGAGGCAAATAGGGAAGGAGAAGGGGGACGGAGAGAGAGGGCGAATAAAACGGCAAGGGTGAAGTGGGGGAGAGGAAAACGAGAGGCAAATGGAAAATAATGTAATGCGAGGGATAAGAGTTTGTGATGGGTACTTGGTATATTTTGACTTGGTAATGGCACCAGAAATGACTCGTTGTGGGAGTCAAATCTTGACTTGACTTGGCGCGAATCTCCCCGGCAACAGCGCCAGAAATCCTTCTTGCTACCTCTTGAGCAATGTGTTTGTTTTCAATTGAAGAGGAAAGGGTGATGCAACAAAGTAGCGTAAGTATTTCCCTCAGTTTTTGAGAACCAAGGTATCAATCCATTAGGAGATCATGCTCAAGTCCCACGCACCTACACAAACAAATAAGAACCTCGCAACCAACGCGATAAAGGGGTTGTCAAGCCCTTCACGGTCACTTGCGAGAGAGATCTGATAGATATGATAAGATAATATTTTTGGTATTTTTATGATAAAGAGAAATAAAGATGCAAAGTAAAATAAACGACAAAGGAAATAACTAAGTATTAGAAGATTAATATGATAGAAGATAGACCCGGGGGCCATAGGTTTCACTAGTGGCTTCTCTCAAGAGGATAAGTTGTTGGGTTTCGTAGTAATTTCAAAAAAATTCCTACGCACACGCAAGATCATGGTGATGCATAGCAACGAGAGGGGAGAGTGCTGTCTACGTACCCACGCAGACCGACTGCGGAAGCGATGACACAACATAGAGGAAGTAGTCGTACGTCTTCACGATCCAACCGATCAAGCACCGAAACTACGGCACCTCCGAGTTCGAGCACACGTTCAGCTCGATGACGATCCTCGGACTCCGATCCAGCAAAGTGTCGGGGAAGAGTTCCGTCAGCACGACGGCGTGGTGACGATCTTGATGCACTACAGCAGCAGGGCTTCGCCTAAACTCCGCTACAGTATTATCGAGGAATATGGTGGCAGGGGGCACCGCACACGGCTAAGGAATAGATCACCTGGATCAACTTGTGTGTTCTTTGGGGTGCCCTGCCTCTGTATATAAAGGACTAGAGGGGGAGGCTGGCCGGCCAAGGGAGGGCGCGCCAGGAGAGTCCTACTCCCTCTGGGAGTAGGATTCCCCCCCCCCCAATCCTAGTTGGAATAGGATTCCTTGAGGGGGGAAAGAGAGAGAGAGGGGGCCGGCCACCTCTCCTAGTCCTAATAGGACTAGGGGAAGGGGGGAGGCGCACAGCCACCTTGGGCTGCCCCTTTCTCCTTTCCACTAAAGCCCACTAAGGCCCATATAGCTCCCGGGGGGTTCCGGTAACCTCCCGGTACTCCGGTAAAATCCCGATTTCACCCGGAACACTTCCGATATCCAAACATAGGCTTCCAATATATCAATCTTTGCGTCTCGACCATTTCGAGACTCCTCGTCATGTCCGTGATCACATCCGGGACTCCGAACTCCTTCGGTACATCAAAACATGTAAACTCATAATATAACTGTCATCGTAACCTTAAGCGTGCGGACCCTACGGGTTCGAGAACAATGTAGACATGACCGAGACACGTCTCCGGTCAATAACCAATAGCGGGACCTGGATGCCCATATTCGCTCCTACATATTCTACGAAGATCTTTATCGGTCAGACCACATAACAACATACATTGTTCCCTTTGTCATCGGTATGTTACTTGCCCGAGATTCGATCGTCGGTATCCAATACCTAGTTCAATCTCGTTACCGGCAAGTCTCTTTACTCGTTCCGTAATACATCATCTCGCAACTAACATATTAGTTACAATGCTTGCAAGGCTTATGTGATGTGCATTACCGAGAGGGCCCAGAGATACCTCTCCGACAATCGGAGTGACAAATCCTAATCTCGAAATACGCCAACCCAACATCTACCTTTGGAGACACCTGTAATGCTCCTTTATAATCACCCAGTAACGTTGTGACGTTTGGTAGAACCCAAAGTGTTCCTCCGGCAAACGGGAGTTGCATAATCTCATAGTCATAGGAACATGTATAAGTCATGAAGAAAGCAATAGCAACATACTAAACGATCAGGTGCTAAGCTAATGGAATGGGTCATGTCAATCAGATCATTCAACTAATGATGTGATCTCGTTAATCAAATAACAACTCTTTGTCCATGGTTAGGAAACATAACCATCTTTGATTAACGAGCTAGTCAAGTAGAGGCATACTAGTGACACTTTGTTTGTCTATGTATTCACACATGTATTATGTTTCCGATTAATACAATTCTAGCATGAATAATAAACATTTATCATGATATAAGGAAATAAATAATAACTTTATTATTGCCTCTTGGGCATATTTCCTTCAGTCTCCCACTTGCACTAGAGTCAATAATCTAGATCACATCACCATGTGATTAACATCGATAGTTCACATCATCATGTGATTAACACCTATAGTTCACATCGTCATGTGACCAACACCCAAAGGTTTACTAGATTCGGTAATCTAGTTCACATCGCTATGTGATTAACACCCAAAGAGTACTAAGGTGTGATCATGTTTTGCTTGTGAGAGAATCTTAGTCAACGGTCTTTCACATTCAGATCCGTTATGTATTTTGCAATTTTCTATGTCTACAATGCTCTGACGAAGCTACTCTAGCTAATTGCTCCCACTTTCAATATGTATCTAGATCGAGACTTAGAGTCATCCAGATCCGTGTCAAAACTTGCATCGACGTAACTTTTTACGACGAACCTTTTGTCACCTCCATAATCAAGAAATATTTCCTTATTCTACTAAGGATAATCTTGACCGCTGTCCAGTGATCTACTCCTAGATCACTATTGTACTCCCTTGACAAATCAGTGCAGGGTATACAATAGATCTGGTACACAGCATGGCATACTTTATAGAACCTATGACTGAGGCATAGGGAATGACTTTCATTCACTTTCTATCTTCTGCCGTGGTCGGGCTTTGAGTCTTACTCAACTTCACACCTTGTAATACAGGCAAGAACTTTTTCTTTGACTGCTCCATTCTTGAACTACTTCAAAATCTTGTCAAGGTATGTACTCATTGAAAAAACTTATCAAGCGTCTTGATCTATCTCTATAGATGTTGAAGCTCAATATGTAAGCAGCTTCACCGAGGTCTTTCTTGGAAAAACTCCTTTCAAACACACCTTTATGCTTTGCAGAATAATTCTACATTATTTCCGATCAACAATATGTCATTCACATATACTTATCAGAAATGTTGTAGTGCTCCCACTCACTTTCTTGTAAATACAGGCTTCACCGCAAGTCTGTATAAAACTTATATGCTTTGATCAACTTATCAAAGCGTATATTCCAACTCCGAGATGCTTGCACCAGTCCATAGATGGATCGCTGGAGCTTGCATATTTTGTTAGCACCTTTAGGATTGACAAAACCTTCTGGTTGCATCATATACAACTCTTCTTTAATAAATCCATTAAGGAATGCAGTTTTGTTTATCCATTTGCCAGATTTCATAAAATGCGGCAATTGCTAACATGATTCGGACAGATTTAAGCATAGATACGAGTGAGAAAATCTCATCGTAGTCAACACCTTGAACTTGTCGAAAACCTTTTGCGACAATTCTAGCTTTATAGATAGTAACACTACTATCAGCGTCCGTCTTCCTCTTGAAGATCCATTTATTTTCTATGGCTTACCGATCATCGGGCAAATCCATCAAAGTCCATACTTTGTTCTCATACATGGATCATATCTCAGATTTCATGGCATCAAACCATTTCGTGGAATCTGGGCTCATCATCGCTTCCTCATAGTTCGCAAGTTCGTCATGGTCTAGTAACATGACTTCCAGAACAGAATTACCGTACCACTCTGGTGCGGATCTCACTCTGGTTTACCTACGAGATTTGGTAGTAACTTGATCTGAAGTTACATGATCATTATCATTAGCTTCCTCACTAATTGGTGTAGTAGTCACAGGAACATATTTCTGTGATGAACTACTTTCCAATAAGGGAGAAGGTACAATTACCTTATCAAGTTTCTACTTTCCTCCCACTCACTTCTTTCGAGAGAAACTCCTTCTCTGGAAAGGATCCATTCTTGGCAACGAATTTGCCTTCGGATCTGTGATAGAAGGTGTACCCAACAGTTTCCTTTGGGTATCCTATGAAGACATATTTCTCCGATTTGGTTTTGAGCTTATCAGGATGAAACCTTTTCATATAAGCATCACAATCCCAAACTTTAAGAAACGACAACTTTGGTTTCTTGCCAAACCACAGTTCAGATTGTGTCGTCTCAATGGACTTAGATGGTGCCCTTTTAAACGTGAATGCAGCTGTCTTTAATGCATAACCCCAAAACGATAGTGGTAAATCGGTAAGAAACATCATAGGTCGCACCATATCTAATAAAGTACGGTTATGACGTTCGGACACACCATTACATTGTGGTGTTCCAGGTGGCGTGAGTAGTGAAACTATTTCACATTGTTTTTAACTGAAGACCAAACTCGTAACTCAAATATTTGGCTCCGCGATCAGATCGTAGAAACTTTATTTTCTTGTCACGATGATTTTCCACTTCACTCTGAAATTCTTTGAACTTTTCAAATGTTTCAGACTTATGTTTCATCAAGTAGATATACCCATATCTGCTCAAATCATCTATGAAGTTCAGAAAATAATGATACTTGTCGCGAGCCTCAATATTCATCGGACCACATACATCAGTATGTATGATTTCCAACAAATCTGTTGCTCGCTCCATTGTTCCGAAGAACAGAGTCTTAGTCATCTTGCCTAAGAGGCATGGTTCGCAAGCATCAACTGATTCATAATCAAGTGATTCCAAAAGCCCATGAGCATGGAGTTTCTTCATGCGCTTTACACCAATATGACCTAAACGGCAGTGCTACAAATAAGTTGCACTATCATTATTAACTTTGCATCTTTTGGTTTCAATATTATGATTATGTGTATCACTACGATCGAGATCCAACGAACTATTTTCATTGGGTGTGTAACCATATAAGGTTTTATTCATATAAACAGAACAACAATTTATTCTCTTACTTAAATGAATAACCGTATTACAATAAACATGATCAAATCATATTCATGCTCAACGCAAACACCAAATAACACTTATTTAGGTTCAACACTAATCTCGAAATAATAGGGAGTGTGCGATGATGATCATATCAATCTTGGAACCACTTCCAACACACATCGTCACTTCACCCTTAACTAGTCTCTGTTTATTCTGCAACTCCCGTTTCGAGTTACTAATCTTAGCAACTGAACTAGTATCAAATACTGAGGGTTTGCTATAAACACTAGTAAAGTACACATCAATAACATGTATATCAAATATACTTATGTTCACTTTGCCATCCTTCTTATCCACCAATCACTTGGGGTAGTTCCGCTTCTAGTGACCAGTCCCTTTGCAGTAGAAGCACTTAGTCTCAGGCTTAGGACCAGACTTGGGCTTCTTCACTTGAGCAGCAACTTGCTTGCTGTTCTTCTTGAAGTTCCCCTTCTTCCCTCTGCCCTTTTCTTGAAACTAGTGATCTTGTCAACCATCAACACTTGATGTTTTTCTTGATTTCTACCTTCGTTGATTTCAGCATCACGAAGAGCTTGGGAGTTGTTTCCGTTATCCCTTGCATATTATAGTTCATCACGAAGTTCTACTAACTTGGTGATGGTGACTAGAGAATTCTGTCAATCACTATCTTATCTGGAAGATTAACTCCCACTTGATTCAAGCGATTGTAGTACTCAGACAATCTGAGCACATGCTCACTAGTTGAGCGATTCTCCTCCATCTTTTAGCTATAGAACTTGTTGGAGACTTCATATCTCTCAACTCGGGTATTTGCTTGAAATATTAACTTCAACTCCTGGAACATCTCATATGCTCCATGACGTTCAAAACGTCTTTGAAGTCCCGATTCTAAGCCATTAAGCATGGTGCACTAAACTATCAAGTAGTCATCATATTGAGCTAGCCAAACGTTCATAACGTCTGTATCTGCTCCTGCAATAGGTCCGTCACCTAGCGGTGCATCAAGGACATAATTCTTCTGTGCAGCAATGAGGATAAACCTCAGATCACGGATCCAATCCGCATCATTGCTACTAACATCTTTCAACACAATTTTCTCTAGGAACATATCAAAATAAACACATGAAAGCAACAACGCGAGCTATTGATCTACAACATAATTTGCAAAATACTACCAGGACTAAGTTCATGATAAATTTAAGTTCAATTAATCATATTACTTAAGAACTCCCACTTAGATAGACATCCCTCTAATCCTCTAAGTGATTACGTGATCCAAATCAACTAAACCATAACCGATCATCACGTGAGATGGAGTAGTTTTCAATGGTGAACATCGTTATGTTGATCATATCTACTATATGATTCACGCTCGACCTTTCGGTCTCCGTGTTCCGAGGCCATATCTGCATATGCTAGGCTCGTCAAGTTTAACCTGAGTATTCTGCGTGTGCAAAACTGGCTTGCACCCGTTGTAGATGGACGTAGAGCTTGTCACACCCGATCATCACGTGGTGTCTTGGCACGACGAACTTTGGCAACGGTGCATACTCAGGGAGAACACTTCTTGATAATTTAGTGAGAGATCATCTTATAATGCTACCGTCAATCAAAGCAAGATAAGATGCATAAAAGGATAAACATCACATGCAATCAATATAAGTGATATGATATGGCCATCATCATCTTGTGCTTGTGATCTCCATCTCCGAAGCACCATCATGATCACCATCGTCACCGGCGCGACACCTTGATCTCCATCGTAGCATCGTTGTCGTCTCGCCAATCTTATGCTTCCACGACTATCACTACCGTTAGTAATAAAGTAAAGCATTACATCGCGATTGCATTGCATACAATAAAGCGACAACCATATGGCTCCTGCCAGTTGCCGATAACTCGGTTACAAAACATGATCATCTCATACAATAAAATTCAGCATCATGCCTTGACCATATCACATCACAACATGCCCTGCAAAACAATTAGACGTCCTCTACTTTGTTGTTGCAAGTTTTACGTGGCTGCTACGGGCTTAAGCAAGAACCAATCTCACCTACGCATCAAAACCACAACGATAGTTTGTCAAATAGACTCCGTTTTAACCTTCGCAAGGACCGGGCGTAGCCACACTTGGTTCAACTAAAGTTGGAGAGACAGTCGCCCGCAAGCCACCTATGTGCAAAGCACGTCGGGGGAACCGGTCTCGCGTAAGCGTACGCGCAATGTTGGTCCGGGTCGTCTCGTCCAACAATGCCGCCGAACCAAAGTATGACATGCTGGTAGGCAGTATGACTTATATCACCCACAACTCACTTGTGTTCTACTCGTGCATATAACATCAACATAAATAACCTAGGCTCTGATACCACTGTGGGGTTTCGTAGTAATTTCAAAAAAATTCCTACGCACACACAAGATCATGGTGATGCATAGCAACGAGAGGGGAGAGTGCTGTCTACGTACCCACGCAGACCGACTGCGGAAGCGATGACACAACATAGAGGAAGTAGTCGTACGTCTTCACGATCCAACCGATCAAGCACCGAAACTACGGCACCTCCGAGTTCGAGCACATGTTCAGCTCGATGACGACCCCCGGACTCCGATCCAGCAAAGTGTCGGGAAAGAGTTCCGTCAGCACGATGGCGTGGTGACGATCTTGATGCACTACAGCAGCAGGGCTTCGCCTAAACTCCGCTACAGTATTATCGAGGAATATGGTGGCAGGGGGCACCGCACACGGCTAAGGAATAGATCACGTGGATCAACTTGTGTGTTCTTGGGGTGCCCTGCCTCTGTATATAAAGGACTAGAGGGGGGAGGCTGGCCGGCCAAGGGAGGGCGCGCCAGGAGAGTCCTACTCCCTCTGGGAGTAGGATTCCCCCCCCCCAATCCTAGTTGGAATAGGATTCCTTGAGGGGGAAAGAGAGAGAGGGGGCCGGCCACCTCTCCTAGTCCTAATAGGACTAGGGGAAGGGGGGAGGCGCACAGCCACCTTGGGCTGCCCCTTTCTCCTTTCCACTAAAGCCCACTAAGGCCCATATAGCTCCCGGGGGGTTCCGGTAACCTCCCGGTACTCCGGTAAAATCCCGATTTCACCCGGAACACTTCCGATATCCAAACATAGGTTTCCAATATATCAATCTTTACGTCTCGACCATTTCGAGACTCCTCGTCATGTCCGTGATCACATCCGGGACTCCGAACAACCTTCGGTCCATCAAACATGCATAAACTCATAATATAACTGTCATCGTAACCTTAAGCGTGCGGACCCTACGGGTTCGAGAACAATGTAGACATGACCGAGACACGTCTCCGGTCAATAACCAATAGCGGGACCTGGATGCCCATATTGGCTCCTGCATATTCTATGAAGATCTTTATCGGTCAGACCGCATAACAACATACGTTGTTCCCTTTGTCATCGGTATGTTACTTGCCCGAGATTCGATCGTCGGTATCCAATACCTAGTTCAATCTCGTTACCGGCAAGTCTCTTTACTCGTTCCGTAATACATCATCTCGCAACTAACATATTAGTTGCAATGCTTGCAAGGCTTATGTGATGTGCATTACCGAGAGGGCCCAGAGATACCTCTCCGACAATCGGAGTGACAAATCCTAATCTCGAAATACGCCAACCCAACATCTACCTTTGGAGACACCTGTAATGCTCCTTTATAATCACCCAGTAATGTCGTGACATTTGGTAGCACCCAAAGTGTTCCTCCGGCAAACGGGAGTTGCATAATCTCATAGTCATAGGAACATGTATAAGTCATGAAGAAAGCAATAGCAACATACTAAATGATCAGGTGCTAAGCTAATGGAATGGGTCATGTCAATCAGATCATTCAACTAATGATGTGATCTCGTTAATCAAATATCAACTCTTTTGTCCATGGTTAGGAAACATAACCATCTTTGATTAACGAGCTAGTCAAGTAGAGGCATACTAGTGACACTCTGTTTGTCTATGTATTCACACATGTATTATGTTTCCGATTAATACAATTCTAGCATGAATAATAAACATTTATCATGATATAAGGAAATAAATAATAACTTTATTATTGCCTCTAGGGCATATTTCCTTCATAAGTATTACGGTGGGTAAACGAATTACTGTCGAGCAATTGATAGAATTGAGCGTAGTTATGAGAATATCTAGGTATGATCATGTATATAGGCATCATGTTCAAGACAAGTAGACCAAAATGATTCTGCATCTACTACTATTACTCCACACATCGACCGCTATCCAGCATGCATCTAGAGTATTAAGTTCATAAGAACAGAGTAATGCTTTAAGGAAGATGACATGATGTAGAGGGATAAACTCATGCAATATGATATAAACCTCATCTTTTTATCCTCGATGGCAATAATACAATACATGTCGGTTCCCTTTCTGTCACTCGGAACGAGCACCGCAAGATTGAACCCAAAGCTAAGCACTTCTCCCATTTCACGAAAGATCAATCTAGTAGGCCAAACCAAACTGATAATTCGAAGAGACTTACAAAGATAAACCAATCATACATAAAAGAATTCAGAGGAGAATCAAATATTGTTCATAGATAATCTGGATCATAAACCCACAATTCATCGGATCTCGACAAACACACCGCAAAAGAAGAGTACATCGAATAGATGTCCAAGAGAATCAAGGAGAACTTTGTATTGAGATCCAAAGAGAGAGAAGAAGCCATTTAGGTAATTACTATGGACCCGTAGGTCTGAAGTAAACTACTCACACATCACCGGAGAGGCCATGGAGTTGATGCAGAGGCCCTCCGTGATCAATGCCCCCTCCGGTGGAGCTTCGGAAAAGGCCCCGAGATGGGATCTCTCGAGTACATAAGGTTGCGGTGGTGGAATTAGGTTTTCGTGGTGCTCCTAGATGTCTGGGGGGTACATGGATATATATAGGAGGAAGATGTACGTCGGTGGAGTAACGGAGGGCCCATGAGGGTGGAGGGCGCCCCCCTGCCTCGTGCCTTCCTCCCTTGTTTCGTGACCGCCACTCCAAGTCTCCTGGATCACGTTTGTTGAGAAAATCACGTTCCCGAAGGTTTCATTCCGTTTGGACTCCGTCTGATATTCCTTTTCTTTGAAACCCTAAAATAGGCAAAAAAACAGCAATTTGGGCTGGGCCTCCGGTTAGTAGGTTAGTCCCAAAAATATTATAAAAGTGTAAAATAAAGCCCATTAACATCAAAAATAGATAATATAATAGCATTGAGCAATCAAAAATTATAGATACGTTGGAGACGTATCACCTACTCGAGGACGAGCAGGAATTAAGCTTGGGGACGTATCACCTACTCGAGGATGAGCAGGAATTAAGCTTTGGGATGCTTGAGTACGTCTCCAACGTATCTATAATTTTTGATTGCTCCATGCTATTGTATTATCTGTTTTGGATGTTAATGGGCTTTATTTTACACTTTTATATCATTTTTTGGGACTAACCTATTAACCGGAGGCCCAGCCCAAATTGTTGTTTTTTTGCCTATTTCAGTGTTTCGCAGAAAAGGAATTTCAAACGAAGTCCAAACGGAATGAAACCTTTGGGAATGTGATTTTCTCAAAAAAAACGTGATCCAGGAGTCTTGGAGTGGGCGTCAAGAAACAATCGAGGAGGCCACCAGGCAGGGGGCGCGCCCTCCACCCTCGTGGGCCCCTCGTTGCTCCACCGACCTACTTCTTCCTCCTATATATATCCATGTACCCCCCAAACATCCAGGAGCACCACGAAAACCTAATTCCACCGCCGCAACCTTCTGTACCCGAGAGATCCCATCTCGGGGCCTTTTCCGGAGCTCCGCCGGATGGGGCATTGATCGCGGAGGGCCTCTACATCAACTCCATGGCCTCTCCGGTGATGTGTGAGTAGTTTACTTCAGACCTACGGGTCCATAGTTATTAGCTAGATGGCTTCTTCTCTCTCTTTGGATCTCAATACAAAGTTCTCCTCGATCTTCTTGGAGATCTATTCGATGTAATCTTCTTTTGCGGTGTGTTTGTCGAGATCCGACGAATTGTGGGTTTATGATCAAGTTTATCTATGAACAATATTTGAATCTCCCCTGAATTCTTTTATGTATGATTGGTTTATGTTTGCAAGTATCTTCGAATTATCAGTTTGGTTTGGCCTACTAGATTGATCTTTCTTGCAATGGGAGAAGTGCTTAGCTTTGGGTTCAATCTTGTGGTGCTCGATCCCAGTGACAGAAAGGGAACCAGACGTATTGTATTGTTGCCATCAAGGATAAAAAGATGGGGTTTATATCATAGTGCATGAGTTTATCCCTCTACATCATGTCATCTTCCTTAAAGCATTACTCTGTTCTTATGAACTTAATACTCTAGATGCATGCTGGATAGCGGTCGATGTGTGGAGTAATAGTAGTAGATGCAGAATCGTTTCGGTCTACTTGTCACGGACGTGATACCTATATACATGATCATACCTAGATATTCTCATAACTATGCTCAATTCTATCAATTGCTCAACAGTAATTCGTTTACCCACCATAATACTTATGCTCTTGAGAGAAGCCACTAGAGAAACCTGTGGGCCCCGAGTCTATCTTCCATCATATTAATCTTCCGATACTTAGTTATTTCTATTGCTGTTTAGTTTACTTTGCATCTTTATTTCTCTTTATCATAAAAATACCAAAAATATTATCTTATCCTATCTATCTGATCTCACTCTCGTAAGTGACCATGAAGGGATTGACAACCCCATTATCGCGTTGGTTGCGAGGTTCTTATTTGTTTGTGTAGGTGCGTGGGACTCAAGTGTGATCTCCTACTGGATTGATACCTTGGTTCTCAAAAACTGAGGGAAATACTTATGCTACTTTGTTGCATCACCCTTTCCTCTTCAAGGGAAAACTAACGAAGTGCTCAAGAGGTAGCAAGCAGCCACGTAAAACTTGCAACAACAAAATAGAGGATGTCTAACTTGTTTTTGCAGGGCATGTTGTGATGTGATATGGTCAAGACATGATGATATATTTATTGTATGAGATGATCATGTTTTGTAACGGAGTTATCGGCAACTGGCAGGAGCCATATGGTTGTCGCTTTATTGTATGCAATGCAATCGCCCTGTAATTGCTTTACTTTATCACTAAGCGGTAGCTATATTCGTTGAAGCAATAGATGGCGAGACAACAACGATGCTATGATGGAGATCAAGGTGTCGCGCCGGTGACGATGGTGATCATGACGGTGCTTTGGAGATGGAGATCAAGTGCACAAGATGATGATGGTCATATCATACCACTCATATTGATTCCATGTGATGTTTATCCTTTATGCATCTTATTTTGCTTTGTTTGACGGTAGCATTATAAGATGATCTCTCACTAAATTTCAAGGTAAAAGTGTTCTCCCTGAGTATGCACCATTGCCAAAGTTCGCCGTGCCGAGAGACCACGTGATGATCGGGTGTGATCAGCTCAACGTTCATCTACAATGGGTGTAAGACCGTTTTACACACGCAGAATACCCGGGTTAAACTTGACGAGCCTAGCATATGTAGATATGGCCTCGGAACACTGGAGACCGAAAGGTCGAGCGTGAATCATATAGTAGATATGATCAACATAGTGATGTTCACCATTGGAAACTACTCCATCTCACGTGATGATCGGACATGGTTTAGTTGATTTGGACCACGTGATCATTTAGATGACTAGAGGGATGTCTATCTAAGTGGCAGTTCTGAAGTAATACGATTAATTGAGCTTTAATTTATCATGAACTTAGTCCTGATAGTATTTGCATAACTATGTTGTAGATCAATAGCTCGCAATGTAGCTCCCGTTTATTTTGATATGTTCCTAGAGAAAAACTAAGTTGAAAGATGTTAGTAACAATGATGTAGATTGGATCCGTGATCTGAGGATTATTCTCATTGCTGCACAGAAGAATTATGTCCTTGATGCACCACTAGGTGACAGACCGATTGCAGGAGCAGATATGCAGACGTTATGAACGTTTGGCGAGCTTGATATGATGACTACTTGATAGTTTACTGAACCATGCTTTACGGGTTAGAATCGGGGCTTCAAAGACTTTTTGAATGCCACAGAACATATAAGATGGTCTAAGAGTTGGAATTGGTATTTCTTACTCATGCCCGTGTCGAGAGGTATGAGACCTCTGACAAGCACTTTGCCTAGAAGATGGAGGAGAATAGCTCAGCTAGTGTGCATGTGCTCAGAATGTCTGAGTACTACTATCACTTGAATCAAGTGGGAGTTAATCTTCCAGATAAGATAGTGATTGACAGAGTTCTCTAGTCACTATCACCAAGTTACTAGAACTTCGTGATAAACTATAATATGCAAGGGATAATGGAAACGATTCCCAAGCTCTTCGTGATGATGAAATCGACGAAGGTAGAAATCAAGAAAAGCATCAAGTGTTGATGGTTGCCAAGACCATTAGTTTCAAGAAAAGGGCAAAGGGAAGAAGGGGAACTTCAAGAAGAACGGCAAGCAAGTTGCTGCTCAAGTGAAGAAGCCCAAGTCTAGACCTAAGCCTGAGACTAAGTGCTTCTACTGCAAAGGGACTGGTCACTGGAAGCTGAACCGCCCCAAGTATTTGGCGGATAAGAAGGATGGCAAAGTGAACAAAGGTAAATTTGATATACATGTTATTGATGTGTACTTTACTAGTGTTTATAGCAACCCCTCAGTATTTGATACTAGTTCAGTTGCTGAGATTAGTAACTCAAAACGGGAGTTGCAGAATGAACATAGACTAGTTAAGGGTGAGGTGACGACGTGTGTTGGAAGTGGTTCCAAGATTGATATGATCATCATCGCACACTCCCTATACTTTCGAGATTAGTGTTGAACCTAAATAAATTTTATTTGGTGTTTGCGTTAAGCATGAATATGATTTGATCATGTTTATTGCAATAAAGTTATCATTTAAAGTCAGAGAATAATTACTGTTCTGTTTACATGAATAAAACCTTCAATGATCATACACCCAAGGTGAATGGTTTATTGAATCTCGATCTTAGTGATACACATATTCATAATATTGAAGCCAAAAAGATGCAAAGTTAATAACTATAGTGCAACTTATTTGTGGCACTGCCGTTTAGGTCATATTGGTGTAAAGTGCATGAAGAAAATCCATGCTGATGGACTTTTGGATTCACTTGATTATGAATCAGTTGATGCTTGCGAACCATGCCTCATGGGCAAGATGACTAGGACTCCATTCTCCAGAACAATCGAGCAAGCAACAGACTTGTTGGAAATAATACATATTGATGTACGCAGTCCAATGAGTGTTGAGGCTCGCGGCGGGTATTGTTATTTTTTTGACCTTCACAGATGATTTGAGCAGATATGGGTATATCTACTTAATGAAACATAAGTCTGAAACATTTGAAAAGTTCAAAGAATTTCAAAGTGAAGTGGAAAATCATCGTAACAAGAAAATAAAGTTTCTACGATCTGATCGCGGAGGCGAATATTTGAGTTGCTAGTTTGGTCTTCATTTGAAACAATGCGGAATAGTTTCGCAACTCACGGCACCTGGAACACCACAGCGTAATGGTGTGTCTGAACATCGTAACCGTACTTTATTAGATATGGTACAATCTATGATGTCTCTTACTGATTTACCACTATCGTTTTGGGGTTATGCATTAGAGACAACTGCATTCACGTTAAATAGGGCACCATCTAAATCCGTTGAGATGACACCATATGAACTATGGTTTGGCAAGAAACCAAACTTGTCGTTTCTTAAAGTTTGGGGTTGTCGTGCTTATGTGAAAAAGTTTCATCCTGATAAGCTCAAACCCAAATCGGAGAAATGTGTCTTCATAGGATACCCAAAGGAGACAGTTGGGTACACCTTCTATCACAGATCCGAAGGCAAGACATTCATTGCTAAGAGTAGATCCTTTCTAGAGAAGAAGTTTCTCTTGAAAGAAGTGAGTGGGAGGAATGTAGAACTTGATGAGGTAATTGTACCTTCTCCCGAATTGGAAAGTAGTTCATCACAGAAAACAGTTCTCGTGATTTCTATGCCAATTAGTGAGGAAGCTAAATGATGATGATCGTGAAACTTCAGATCAAGTTACTACCGAACCTCGTAGGACAACCAGAGTATGGTCCGCACCAGAGTGGTACATAATCCTTTCTGGAAGTCATGTTACTAGACCATGACGAACCTACGAACTATGAGGAAGCAATGATGAGCCCAGATTCCGCGAAATGGCTTAAGGCCATGAAATCTGAGATGGGATCCATGTATAAAGAACAAAGTATGGACTTTGATTGACTTGCCCAGTGATTGGCAAGCCATAGAAAATAAATGGATCTTCAAGAGGAAGACGGACACTGATAGTAGTGTTACTATCTAAAAAGCTCGAATTGTCGCAAAAATGTTTTCGACAAGTTCAAGGTGTTGGCTACGATGAGATTTTCTCACTCGTATCGATGCTTAAAAGTCTGTCCGAATCATGTTAGCAGTTGCCATATTTTATGAAATCTGACAAATGGATGTCAAACTGCATTCCTTAATGGATTTCATAAAGAAGAGTTGTATATGATGCAACCAGAAGGTTTTGTCGATCCTAAAGGTGCTAACAAAGTGAGCAAGCTCCAGCGATCCATCTATGGACTGGTGCAAACAACTCGGAGTTGGAATATATGCTTTGATAAAGTGATCAAAGCATATGGTTTTATACAGACTTGCGGTGAAGTCTGTATTTACAAGAAAGTGAGTGGGAGCACTACAGCATTTCTGATAAGTATATGTGAATGCCATATTGATTGATCACAAAGAATGTAGAATTTTCTGGAAAGCATAAAGGAGTTTTTCAAAGAAAGACCTCGATGAAGCTGCTTACATATTGAGCATCAAGATAGATCAAGACGCTTGATATATTTTCAATGATTACATACCTTGACAAGATTTTGAAGTAGTTCAAAATGGAACAGTCAAATAAGGAGTTCTTGCATGTGTTGCAAGGTGTGAAGTTGAGTAAAGACTCAAAACCCGACCACAGCAGAAAATAGAAAGAGAATGAAAAGTCATTCCCTATACCTTAGTCATAGGTTCTATAAAGTATGATATGCTATTTACCAGTCCTATTGTATACCTTAGCATGATTCTGGCAAGGGAGTACAATAGTGATCTAGGAGTAGATCACTGGACAGCGGTAAAAATTATCCTTAGAGGACTAAGGAAATATTTCTCGGTTATGGAGGTGATAAAAGAGTTCGTCGTAAAGAGTTACGTCGATGCAAGCTTTTTACATCGATCTAGATGACTCTAAGTCTCTATCTGGATACATATTGAAAGTGGGAGCAATTATCTAGAGTAGCTCCATGCAGAGAATTGTAGACATAGAAATTTGCGAAATACATACGGATCTGAATGTTGCAGACCTGTAGACTAAACTTCTCTCACAAGCAAAACATGATCACTCTTTGGGTGTTAATCACATCGGGATGTGAACTAGATTATTGACTCTAGTAAACCCTTTGGGTGTTAGTCACATGGAGATGTGAACTAATCACATAAAGATGTGAACTATTAGTGTTAAATCACATGACGATGTGAACTAGATTATTGCCTCTAGTGCAAATGGGAGACTGAAGGAAATATTCCCTAGAGGCAATAATAAAGTTGTTATTTATATATCCTTATGTCATGATAAATGCTTATTATTCATGCTAGAATTGTATTAACCAGAAACTTAGTACATGTGTGAATACATAGACAAACGGAGTGTCACTAGTTTGCCTCTACTTGACTAGCTCGTTGAATCAAAGATGGTTAAGTTTCCTAGCCATAGACATGAGTTGTCATTTGATTAACGGGATCACATCATTAGAGAATGATGTGATTGACTTGACCCATTCCGTTAGCTTAGCACGATGATCGTTTAGTTTGTTGCTACTGCTTTCTTCATGACTTATACATGTTCCTTTGACTATGAGATCATGCAACTCCCGAATACCGGATGAACACTTTGTGTGCTACCAAACGTCACAACGTAACTGGGTGATTATAAAGGTGCTCTACAAGTGTCTCCGATGGTACTTGTTGAGTTGGCATAGATCAAGATTAGGATTTGTCACTCCGATTGTCGGAGAGGTATCTCTGGGCCCTCTTGGTAATGCACATCACTATAAGCCTTCCAAGCAATGCAACTAATGATCTAGTTGCGGGACGATGCATTACAGAACGAGTAAAGAGACTTGCCGGTAATGAGATTGAGCTAGGTATTGAGATATCGACAATCGAATCTCGGGCAAGTAACATACCGATGACAAAGGGAACAACGTATGTTGTTATGTGGTTTGACCGATAAAGATCTTTGTAGAATATGTAGGAACCAATATGAGCATCAAGGTTCCGCTATTGGTTATTGATCAAAGACATGTCTCGGTCATGTCTACATAGTTCTCGAACCCGTAGGGTCCGCACGCTTAAAGTTCCGTGACGACCGGTATTATGAGTTTTTGTGTTTTGATGTACCGAAGGTAGTTCGGAGTTCCAGATATGATCACGGACATGACGAGGAGTCTCGAAATGGTCGAGATGTAAAGATCGATATATTGGACGACTATGTTCGGACACCAGAATTGTTTCGGGAGGTTTCAGACATATACCGGAGTACCGGGGGATTAACGGAACCCCCCGAGGGATGTAATGGGCCTATTGGGCCTTAGTGGAGAAGAGGAGAGGCAGCCTGGGCAGGCCGCGCGCCCCCTCCCCCTCTAGTCTAAATTGGACAAGGAGGGGGGCGGCGCCCCCCTTTCTTTCCTCCTCTCTCCTTCCCTTTCCCCTTCTCCTACTCCTACTAGGAAAGGAGGAGTCCTACTCCTGGTGGGAGTAGGACTCCCCCCCTTGGCGCGCCCTCCTCCTGACCGGCCTCCTCCCCCCTAGCTCCTTTATATACGGGGGCAGGGGCACCGCAAAGACACACAAGTTGATCATTGACGTCTCCCGGCCGTGTGCAGTGCCCCCCTCCACCATAATCCACCTCGGTCATACTGTAGCGGTGCTTAGGCGAAGTCCTGCGATGGTAGGTTCATCAACATCGTCACCACGCCATCATGCTGACGAAACTCTCCCTCGAGCTCTACTGGATCGTGAGTTCGCAGGACGTCACCGAGCTGAACGTGTGCTGAACGCGGAGGTGCCGTATGTTCGATAGTGAGGATCGGTCGATCGTGAAGACGTACGACTACATCAACTGCGTTGTCATAACACTTCTGCTTAACGGTCTACGAGGGTACGTGGACGACACTCTCCCCTCTCGTTGCTATGCATCACCATGATCTTGCATGTGTGTAGGAATTTTTTTGAAATTACTGCGTTCCCCAACAGAAACTACATCATTGTCGCTACCATGTGGAGGTTGTCGACATCCAGCACGGGACAGCGAGGTGTTCGATGGCCGACGGGCACGCCAGCGAGCTGGTTCCACTTGGGCGCCTCAAAGGCATGGGTGACTGCCGGCGACGTGTCCCTGGTGTCGCTAGACGCGATCGCTTCCCTGGAGTAGTCGACGACGGTGCACAATATTGACCACCTGCTTGGCTCGGTCATTTCTCGGTGATAGTAAAAACATGTTGAAAGAAGGAAAAAATTATTAACTACACATGGTAGCATATCGATATAGCGACGCTCCACGGAACATGTGATAGCTTCTTTAAATGTTTTTCCATCATATGCATTGACTTTGAAGGGAAGTACTTCCCTTCCTCTGAGTTTATACTGGCTGAGCTTGGAAATTTGCCGTAACAGATCTGGAGGTCACTGCTCGAGGGACGTGACACAATGAACCAAGGTCTAATATGATTCATCGGGGATTTTTTTAAAGAAGGCTATGCAGCCATCTTTATTACTTATTCAACTAAGGTCTAATAAAAACATACATCAAGCCACCCGAAGCCATCACTCACACCTACAAATGTGATAATATGGAGTGCTCTCTCTCCTTATATCTAAAATTGGTGTCTTCGCCGATCTATCCACATAACGTATCGGAACCAATAGTCGGTGCAGCAGACCTAAAGCGTACACCACATGCACACGTTTTAGAAGTCACCATCATCAACGAACCCCTGACCCATCTTCAGGAGAGAGATCCGCATTATCCTTGCCAGTTCGGCCATCCATCAACACCACCACGTCACCCAACGACACTCCCTTCCTACGCTCGTCCATCCAGACATGAAGACTCTGAAAGATATGTCATTCGTAGCACCTGCCGAACAGGCGTGACAAAGCGTAGCACTTGTCGGCCAGGCATGACTTGACGTCACCCCCGAAGCTCCATGCAAGACGAAGACACTCCACCTCCTGCCTCTGTCTTCCAGCGCTGCTCCACAAACGATGCTCCCAAGAGATAAACGACACCGCAGTGCCGTCATCGTCCGATCTGGAAAATCAGATCCTAGAGTTTCTCCCAGAGCAGCACGAGTGGGTCGACAATAATTACATGACGATGCCTTCTATTAGAGTATATATTTGGTTTATGTATATTTGGTAGTCCAAGTTGTAATCTATATCTAGTATTCTTGGCCCCCAAGTTTTGTATCTTATATAAACAGCCCTACGAGGCCCTAATACATATTCAGAATTCAATAATCTTCATGGTATCCGTCGCCTAGGTTATCTCCTCGACATGGCCTCTCCGCCGGCCCCTCCACCTTCTCCCGGCGCGGCCCCTCTTTACCACGGCCGGGTTCAACGCCGCCAGATCGCCATCCTTCTTCTTCCTCCTCCAACCCTAGTTCTCTTACCCACCACCAATACACCCTTACGCCACCACCAATCTCTCTAGCTGATACAATCGCTGATGTTGCATCGTTCATGCCCATCTCGCTTGATCTCGCTGCCCACAATTACTACCACTGGCGCCATCTCTTCCACATCCACCTTGGTCGCTGCGGTCTACGCCACCATATACATCCATCGTCTGTCCCGCAGCATGCAAATCCTCGTTGGGTGAAGGACGATCTCACGGTCATCCAATGGATTTATACTCCAATCTCAACCGAGCTCTTCAATCTTGTCTCCAACGACGACGCCACCACAGCTGAGATTTGGGTCTCTCTTCAACAGTTGTTTCAAGATAACTCCGGCGCCCGCATCAACGCTCTCCACACCGAGCTCCGCACCATCACCCAAGGAGACTCCCCGGTCACCTTCTTCTGTCAGCGGATCAAGTCGATCAGTGATGAACTCTGGCAGATTGGTGATCACGTCGACGACCGCGTCCTCATCAACGCTCTTCTCGTCGGCCTCGGTGGGCAGTTTGATAAACAGGTGGCCTTCATCCCCATGTTGCGGCCCTATCCCTCCTTCGGCGAGGTCCGCTCTCTTCTTCAGCTCGAGGCTCAGAACCAAGCTCGCAAGGCCACCCGTCCGCAAGTGTTTCACGCCACCACCAAGCCTTCCGTGCCAGGTCCATCAACTTCGTCGCCGGCACCTTCCCAGCCGCCTCCAGGATGGCGCCTGAGCCCTAACTACCGCGGGAAGAATCCCGTCTATCGGCCGCCCCAGCCTCGCTCCACCAGCTCTTCAGCATCATCATCATCATCTACACCGGCATCTACTCCACCGGCATGGCACCCGCAGCAAGATCCCTGGACCAGGCTGGTTCAGGAATGGTCCATGCCTTGGTCTGCTCCGTCTCCTTACGGTGCCCCTCTAGCATACACGGGATCCTAGAGCCCGGGCCATAGTTCTGCCACCTGCTCTCCTAGTCTCCTCGGACCCCGGCCGCCGGCTCACGTCTACATCGCCACCACTACACCGACCCCGCCCGGTGCCCCCGTACTTCCGCCCGGCTACACCTTGGTTCCCTATGTGCCCGGTGCTCCTTCGGCCTCGTCACCGTACGCATATGGTCAGCATGCACCAATGAACGTGCCTACCCCTCCTCCTTCCACAACATCGCCAAGCTGGGATCAGTCTGCCTTCATCGCCGCCATGAACAACTTCACCCTCAACAACGAAGGTACGGATTGGCTTTTCAATTCTGGTGCATCCACGCATATGTCTTCAAATATGAATTTTTTGTCATCTTGTTTTCCTTCTTCTTTTTCTTCCATTACCATCGGTGATGGTTCCACTATTCCTGTCTCTTGCACCAGTGACTCTTACATCCCCTATTCTTCTCACAATTTTCTTTTACACAATATTCTTATAGTCCCATATTTAATTGCTAATCTTATCTCCGTTCGTCAGTTTACCATCGATAATCAAGTTATTCTTGCCTTTGACCCCTTTGGTTTATTTGTGAAGGATCTTAAAATGGGGGAGGTTCTTGCTCGGTACAATAGCACAGGCGATCTTTATCCTCTTCATGGCGCTCCCACTTCCACTCCTCGCGCCATGCTTGCATCAGTTGATCTATGGCATTGTCGACTTGGTCATCCCAATAAAGCTACACTATCATCATTACTATAGGAATTTTGTATCCCTAGTTCTAGTGTCTCTCATGATTCCTCCCTTTGTAATACCTGTCAATGTGGCAAACATGTTAGACTACCTTTTGGTACCTCCTCTACTATCAGTACTTTTCCTTTTGAATTACTACATTGTGATTTATGGACCTCTCCAATTCCTAGTGTTTCTGGTTATAAATACTATCTTCTAATTCTTGATGATTATTCCCATTATGTTTGGACATTTCCTCTACGAGCCAAATCCGACGTACACCCAATTTTTCTCAATTTTCATCAATATGTTCTCACCCACTTTGGTCTTCCAATACACTTTATTCAATGTGACAATGGACGTGAATTTGATAATACTTGCAATCGCACTTTCTTTCTCTCTCACGGCATACTCCTTCGCTTTTCTTGCCCCTATACATCCCCTCAAAACGGTAAAGCAGAACGCTCTCTTCTCTCCATCAATAATATTCTTCGCACTTTGCTTATTCAAGCTTCTCTCCCTCTCCGGTTTTGGGTTGAAGCACTACGTACTGCCACACTTCTTCTAAATATTAGACCTACCAAAACATGCCCTCTCTACACTCCTTTTCAATCCCTTTTTCTTTCACATCCCGGCTATCTTTCTCTCCGCGTTTTTGGTTGTCTCTATTTTCCCAACATCACTTCTATGGCCTCTCATAAACTAGAGCCTCGATCTTTACCTTGCATCTATCTCGGTCTCTCAGATGATCATAAGGGCTCACACTGCTTCGATCCTTCATTCGGTCGTGTCATTATTTCCCGTCATGTCGTCTTTGACGAACACACTTTCCCCTACGCTGCCACAAAATCATCACCTACGCACCAACCATCTCCTGCCCATTCTTCATCTTCTCTACTCCCTCGTCTAACTCCTACCGTCATTGCCACAGAGCAACAACCACCACAGCAGCCTCCCACAACTCCACCGCAGCCTTCCGCGCCGCCCACTCCTCCCTCACCACAGCCTTCCGCGCCCCCACTCCTCCCTTGACAGCAGCTACCTGTCCTCTCATGCCTATCTCCCCTGTTCTCGCTTCTCCTTCTTCCTCTACTTCCTCCACACCCCCTATTCCGTCCAATATTGTTCCTATCATACCTTCAGCCAACGATCATGTCATGTGCACTCGTGGTAAGCGTGGCTTTCACCTTCCTACACGACGTCTTAATCTCACAGCTATTCCCACTGTCTCCCCTATTCCTACCTCTTATAAACGTGCTCTTCTCGATCCTCTCTGGCATTCTGCTATGCGTGATGTGTTTCATGCTCTTCAGCAAAATAACACCTGGACTCTCGTTCCCAAACCACCCGGTGTCAATGTTGTTTCTGGCAAATGGGTTTTCCGTCACAAATTTCATGCTGATGGTACTCTTGCTCGTTATAAAGCTCATTGGGTGTGTCGTGGTTTTTCTCAACAACACAGTATTGATTTTGATGAGACCTTTTCTCCGGTTGTAAAACCTAGTACCATTCATGTTGTTCTCAGTCTTGATGTCTCCTTCTCTTGGCCGATTCATCAATTAGATGTTAAAAATGCTTTTCTACATGGCACTCTCAATGAAATTGTCTATTGTCAACAACCTTCGGGTTTTGAGAATACCTCTTCTCCTGATTTTGTTTGCCTTCTTCACCAATCTCTCCACGGTCTTAAACAAGCTCCTTGTGCTTGGTTTCATCGCTTCACCACCTTCATTCACACATTAGGGTTTACCTCATCTAAATCTGATTCCTCTCTCTTTATTTTTCGTTCCTCCTCTCATACTGCATATCTTCTACTATATGTCGACGATATAATTCTCACTGCCTCTTCTGATTCCTTTTTACAACATATTATCTCTTCTCTTAATCATGAATTTTCCATGACTGATCTTGGTCCTCTTCATCACTTTCTTGGGATCACTGTCTCTCGCACTTCATCTACACTCTTTCTCTCTCAACGCCAGTATCTTCTTGACTTGCTCTCTCGTGCGGGGATGACTGATTGTCAACCCTGTCGTACGCCGGTCGATGTTGGTACCAAGTTGTCGGCCGATGGTGAACCCTTTTCTGATCCTACTCTATATCACAGTATCATTGGTGCTCTCCAATATGCCACTCTCACTCGTCCTGATATATCTTATTCTGTTCAACAAGCGTGCTTATATATGCATCATCCCCGTATTCCTCATTACTCTCATGTCAAGAGAATACTTCGGTATCTCAAAGGTAATATTGATCATGGTCTTCTTCTTAACTCTTCCTCTCCACTAAGCTTGACAGTTTATTCTGATGCAGACTGGGCGGGTTGTCCAGATACTCGACGATCTACATCCGGCTTTTGTGTTTATTTGGGTGACAATCTTGTTTCTTGGTCTTCTAAAAGGCAGGTTACAGTTTCCAGATCTTCTGCAGAAGCTGAATATAGGTATGTTGCTCATTCTGTGGCCGAGGCGGTGTGGCTTCGTCAACTTCTGGTTGAGCTTCATCGACCAATCGAGCGTGCACCAATTGTTTATTGTGACAATATTTCTGACGTCTGCATGGCGTCCAATCCTGTTCAGCATCGCTGCACCAAACACATCAAGATTGATATTCATTTTGTTCGTGAAAAAGTGACTCTTGGCGAGGTCCGTGTGCTTCATGTTCCTACCACTGTGCAATTTGCTGATATTTTCACCAAGGGGCTCCCCACTGCAGCATTCACTGGCATTCGCTCCAGTCTCAACATCGTTACACATGATGTTGAAACTGCGGGGGGGGGGGGGGGTATTAGAGTATATATTCGGTTTACGTATATTTGGTAGTTCAAGTTGTAATCTATCTCTAGTATTCTTGGCCCCCAAATTTTGTATCTTATATAAACAGCCCTTCGAGGCCCTAATACATATTCAGAATTCAATAATCTTCACCTTCATCAAGGTAACGCTGCAGAATGCCGCCGTTGGCTCGGTTTTCACCGGCAACTATATATCCCTGACTAACAGTCGGGACTAGATGACAGATCTGGAGATCCGATCACCCAGCCTCAGGACGACCACCTCCGACGTAGGAGATGACCACCACAACCACAACCCTCGTGATGCGATGCAGACCCGGAGTGCCATTGCGAGCCATCGACGAAGCCGACGAGATGCAGCAGATCGAGGATGAAACAACAGCCGCCCGCCTAGACCTGAAGGTCCCAGATCGAGCCCGGGATGCGCCCCGACCACCGCTGTCGTCATCTCCTACCAATCTAGCTGCCCCCCCCCCCTACCGCACCCCGGCTGCCGCTGCTCGCCATCCTCGTCGCAAGGAGGTCCAGGTCAAGCCGCCCCCACCTTAGATCTTGGAACGCCAGAGGAGGTCCGCCGCTGCCACTCCACAGGGCCTTCGCCCGGCGATGTTGCCGGCTGCGGCGGAGGGAGGGGAGGTGCGCGGAGGACGAGGGAAGGTTGGGTGGCGGCCGCCCGGTGCCGCCTGGCGGCGGCTGCATGATTCATTAGGGATGGCTCTATTATTGAAATATGGTGTGACTAATGGCTTCCAAGAGAATTTAATATGCGGCCGATTATGTCACGTGTGCCAGATCCACCACAGTAGGTCAATGAACTGATTTTACCATCGAGGGAATGGGACTCGGCGAGGATTTCTGAGGTGTTCCTCCCCACAGACGCTCAAGTAATACTCCATTCTACTCCCTCTCTACCTAAATACTTGTAGTTAGGGAAAACTAGTACAAATTCCTCCAACAACAAATATTGTAGTACAGATGGAGTAGTTGGAATGCGATATGTTGATGTCTTTTGGACATGGGCACATGAACAAGAGTGGCAGCTTTTCCGCGCGGTCGGCCTATCGTATGTTGGTTGCTACAAAGCTCCGATGCCAGGCATGGTTGGAAGGCCGAGCTGGTAATTCAAACTCAAAAGGTGAGGAGAAACTGTGGGCCAAAATGTGGAAGGTTGATGTCCCTTCCAAGATCAAGATCTTTCTATGGAAACTAGCACAACAATATTTGCCAACATTGGGCCTTCTTCATCACCAGAAAATGGCATCCCAACCAGCGTGTGCCCTCTTTGGCTCTCATGATTATTGGCACCAATCGTTGATTGAATGCAATATGGCGCGTTATATTTGAGCCCTCGAGGATGAGGAACTGGTGGAGGTCATGATGCAAAAATAGGGAACCCGGTGCTAAATGGTTTATATTTTCACTATTAGAGCGGCTCTTCCTCATGTAAATTTTGTTACTCTTAGTGACTTTATGGGCAATTTGGCATGCACACAGATGAGCAGTCCCTCCAGGCACTATATGCTAGGAACCAATTCGTCAGGAGATACATCAGTGAGTTTGAGGCCTGCAAACTGAGGAAGCCTTTGGTCACTCCTCAAGTTATACCTAGACAGCGTTGTAGATGGATTGCACCAGCTGATGGAGTAGATAAAATCCTTGTAGATGGGGCCATCTCACGCAATTCTGCTCAGATCTTGTACAACGTTGTGTGCAAGGATTCCACATGCAATTACTTGGGTTCTCCAGCGATCAAATGTTCAGGTATTACCGATACTTCATCTCTAGAGAAGATGGCATGTCAAGAAGCTCTTGCACTCACCCTTATCTGCCACTAACGGATGTACTGATCGCCTCGGGTTGCCAATGTGTGGTCAAGGATATTCAGGGAAACACAGGTGGATTATATGCAAGCATCATCAAGGAGATTAATATTACGTCCAGACAGTTAGCTCGTTGCTCCTTCATCTTTGAAAGAAAAGAAACCAATCACGAGGCACATAGTCTCGCTAACATGCTCTAGGTCCTTTGGTTATTTAGTACTTCAAACCTAAGTTGTATCCCTATGAACTTATCAATTGATCAATAAATGGAGTGTGTTTAGATTTTTAAAAAGGCAGTCACTGATACAAAAGATTTATAAGGCACTATTTCAGATGGCGCCGACCAAAGATGACCATAGTGTATCAGACTGTTTTCATGTTTATTTGTTTTGAATGGTAGGAAACATGTTTTTTAAACTACGTGAACAATTTTTTACGTTATATATTTATATATATATATATATTTTTTTTTTCAAATGTAACAAACATATTTTTGGAATAAGAAAACATTTTTAAATGCCACGTACATTTAACGAATGGTAGGAAACAATATTTTAACTGTGTGAACATTTCTTACATCATATAATTTTTTTAAATGTCACGACCATATTTTTGAAAAGCGTGAACGTTTTTTTAAATGTCACGCACATTTGATTGAATGGTAGGAAACATATTTTTGAATTGTGAGAACATTGTTTTACATTGTCTAATATTTTTCCAAAAAATCCACATACATTTTTTTGAAACGCGTCAACATTCTTTAAATTTCACAAACATTTTTCTGAATGCTATCATCTTTTTAAAAAATTAAACTAACAAAATGTTTACACTATGTGAACCCTTTTCAAATTCGCAGTGGACGTTTTTAAAAAATCGAGTAAATGAAAGTTTTGAAATATATATATTGAGAACATTTTTGAAAATATAAACAAAAGGAGTATAATATAAACGAACAAAAGAAGTAGCAGAGAAGAAGCTACTTGGGCCGGTCCAATAAGTAGCTATCGGAGGCCGCGTCGAGGTTTGGTCTCGCCGCGGGGCGAGAGAATTCCGCCTCGCATCACGCGATTTCTAGCATTTCTTGAATCGAGGTCAGGAAACCCACGAGGATTGGCTGCCTGGCTGGATCGGGTAACAAAGCCTGAAAAGGCTCTCAATCCACCGGCTACCTTACAGCCGAACAAACCTTAAAAAGCCAGGGTATATCATCCTACAAATTCACGGTTTGTTGTTTCCGCTCCCAGTCTGCCGACTAGCAACCATGGACGACGGATACTTCGTCGCCTCCTCCTTCCAGCCCCCCGTCGTCACTCGCAGCAGCGCCCGCTACGCCCCCTGGGTCCTCCTCGACAATAAGGCCTACTTCGCCGTCCGCGAGAACGCCACCACCGCCGAAGCCGTCACCAGCACCGGCAACGCATTCAAGGTCACCTTCTGCCTCGCCGACCCTCCGGCCATCTCCCACTTCTGCGTCCACGGCCCCGAGTTCCAGCGCGACGTCTTGACGACCGAGCCCGTGGTCGTCTCCTCTGTCAATGACTTCGTGCTCCTCTGCTTCAGTCCCGGGAGAAACCGTAGGGGATCTCGTCTCGACGAGGTACTTTGTCTACAAGGCCCACCGCCGCAAGCCGTCGCTCACACCGATCCCGTCTACTCCTCCGGGCACCACAAACTCGTTCCACGTGTGCATCTTGCCACTGGACGACGATGACGGGGGGTTTGTCCTCGCAGATCTCTGCATAACAGTGCCCCCATTACACTATGAGCTCCACGTCTTCTCTTCCAAGACAGGCAAGTGGGCCACTACGCCGTTGATGTTGCAAACATATCCTGGGGTGAGGAAACAGGACCTGCCGGGCCGTTTTTTCAACAAGGTGGTCGCGCTTGGAGGAGGTGCCGTCGGTTGGATCGACCTCTGGCATGGCATTCTCACCTACAATGCGTTTGACAAGAACCCAGTTCTAAGTTTCATCCCGATACCCATGCTTGCATACTCTAACGAGCAACGGATAAGTGGCCCACGGCTCGTCCGGGATGTTACCTGCTCCAATGGTTACATCAAGTTTGTCGAGCTGGAACTTATTACTCAAGAGAGCAGCATGACAAGAGGAGATAATCTTGACAGTGTCGATATCATCCATGATTCTGAGCGTTTCTTCCACAATGAGAATGCCCGCGCCAACAAAAAAAAGAGCCTAGTACTTGACGCCTGTGTTGGTTGGAAGCTCCGGACATGTACTAGGCATACCACCTGGAACTACTGGCGCAAGAGGCAACCTATTAATATAGGAGGCATCCTGGCTGGCAACCCTATTCATTTTATGTTGCTCCCACAGCTCTGGAATGCTACGGCTGGAAGATCGACACCAAGGAATCAGTGTTCGGCTTGCCCCACCACCCTAGGCATGGACAGCGAGGATGTTGTTTACATGATGTCGAAACTGTCACGTGATAATAAGAACGCATGGATGGTTGGTGTTGACCTTGGAAAGAAGACGACGGACGTGCGTGTACAAGTTTCTGGTGCGAGAGTCCGTTATTTCAATCTGGAGCTCCACATCTGCGAATTCTCTGAATATCTAAATGCAACTCCAAGGTAAATTTCTTTGGTTATCTTTATTATACGTAACATGTTTCCTGCTGGTTACACAACAATACAAGATTGTAAAAATTAATTGTACCAATTCCCTATTTCTACACCTGACATATATGTTTCCTTCTTCTTTGCTTCAGGTCAAGTACTGGTGGAGTCAAACATGTGCCAGATGCGGAACATAATTGTCATCTGTGATCAGACAGTATTACTGAAAACAATCTGGTACACTATGGTCATCATAATTTTTGCTGTGGTTAATTTCCCATTTTTGAAGCAGTGCAATTTTAACTGTGTGCCTGTACCTTGGAACAGTAGCTACTACAATCAGAGTTCCTATGAGAATGAACCGCTGGTTGGATTGTTAGTAGGATGGTGGTACCTGCAGCTCATCAGGACATTTGACTCTTTGTTGTTTCATAAATGCAGATTATCCTTTCAGTGGAAGATGACATTCCCGTCAATAGCAAGACGCCCATGGTGACTTCGTCAGTTTTTTAGCTCAGCAACTCCGACCCGGTCTTCAATAGGCGATGCGTGTGGGTGGGTGGGTGGGTCAGGGGGTGATGTGAGCGTGCGTGTCTACGTTGTAATCAGTGTTTCTGAAAAAAAATGATTACCTATAGATACGCTAATGTTGCACAGGCTATGGATAATCTTATAGTGACGCACATATTTTTCTCATGAAAATAGCAAGTTAACTCAAAGAATTTATCACACAAATAGTCAATATGTCATGTACGATGACGAAGAATGACTTCCATGTTATGATTCAGGTAGGTCTTTTCACCAATCAATCTGTAACTTATATTCTAGCTAGCAAAAAAACACATATTGTAGCTTCTTTTGGGTACCACTAGTAAATTTGCCCATGCGTTGCACCGGTTGAAAACAAAATCCTGGCACTTCCAGATCAATCCATCTGTACTGAGAAGTGTCACTTCGCATCTTCAATACCATCATTGATAGTTGTTACGTTGTGCACCTATTCGCGATGAATGTGGTCAATTTCAAGATGACAAGCTTCGTCGTTAACATACCGCTTTTGTGAGCCTATTCCTGCACCGACTTGTAATTCTATGGACAACACTTGTGTTTTGCTATGAAATACATATGAGCCCAACTTGTCATGCATATGGTGTCGGGTGGTCTTCCATCATCGGGCGCTCAGGAGGTGAGTACACAATGACGGACACTAGTTGGTCGACATGGTCATCAACGATGAAGACACGGTCCCCCGCAAAAGAAACGCTTGGACCGGGTTGAGAGGAAGTCATTGATATTATTCATCATGATTGTAACATTTGATTTTAAGTAATAAAGAATTATTTCACACATAAAAACATACATGCCTAGAAAGAAGTGGTGTTTCTTAACCCTTGGGATCGGAAGAGGAGCGATCAGTAAAAAACATAGGAGGCCGACCCGATCCAACAAATCCAGTCTTCCCATCGGGAACGACGTACACATGGGAGCTAGCTTGGCATGACCCACACCTATTTTTGTCCCCGAGGCCCAATGCAAAGCTGGAGTCCAATAGAACATGCCTGTGAGTGGCCTAAACCGTATGGATGAAACGAGTTATTTGATTACTTGAGACCACATACGAATGTACGAATCGGGCGAATTTTGCCAGACCAATTCTTCTTTTTGGGGAATCCAATTCTGCGTGTAGGTCGCTTGTAGGTCCTCTTCTGGGCCGCCCATTCCGGGTGCTTCCCCATACCAGTTTAGGGAACATCTTTTTCTATTGTCTTTTCTTCTGGTTTTCCTTTTTGTTTCTTTTTTTAGTTTTAATTTTTCTTTTATATATATTTTTCTCTTTTTCGTGCTGCAAACATATTTCCAAATTCTTGAAGATTTTTTGAAATCATCAACATGTTTTCAAATTCACAAAAATATTATTTTAAACTTGTATATTTTTCAAATTTGAGATTTTTTTGAAACGTGAGTTGAATTCACAAACATTTTCTATGAACTTGTATACATTTTTTAAATTGACGAGAATTTTAGGAAACTATATTTTTTAAATCGGCAATTGTTTCTTTGAATCAGCAAACTTTTTATCAATCGATGAACAAATTTTTGAATCGATGAATTTTTTTTGAATCAGTGAACTTTTTTTGTATCAACGAACATTTTTCTGGAATGCACGAACAGTTTTTGAATCTTTGAACTTTTTCTTTGTAATTGAAAATTATTTTTTTCATTTCCTTGAACATTTAAAAAAATCATGGACATTTTCTGAATTCACAAATTCAAATTCACAAATATTTTTTCAATATGAGAACATTTTTCCAAAATCATGATCTTGTTTTAATCCACAAATATATTAGGCTTTCCGGGGGAAAATCAGATTTTTTTTAAACAAATTGAAACTTTTTTAAGTCAAGAATTATTTTAAAGAAGAAAAAAACATAAGAAAAGCAAAAGAGCAAAAAAACGAAATGAAAAAAGAGAGGGTGTCCCGGCCAGGTCAAGGGCCAGCCCAATGGTGGCGGGGTATAGGTCGCCTTTTTTTTTTTTGTTGATAGCTTACCAAGCTGACCACTTGGTTAGGTCGCCTTCTTTTTAACCTGCCTGCCTTTCTTTTTTCACAGGAATAACGCTAGATAATTCTAAAAATAAAAGAATAACGCTAGATGAGTTGGTTAGCTTATAATGTACGAAACATATTTGTAGACCAAAAAAAAAATGAAGAAACAATCCTTCTTTTAATATTAGGTATATAGATTATCAACGGGGATTGGGATAGTATTCAAGTAGATAGCAAAAACCTTATATTGTAGCTTCTTTTGGGCACCATTATCAGCGGGGTTTGGGATAATATTCAAGTAGCTAGCAAAAAGTTTCGTTCAGAACTGCACAATGCTCTGATGTGTCAAATGAATAAGAGAAATCGTTAACTACGTATGAGGATTTCTTAGTAATCAATTGAAGGTGTATGCCATCTTTCCTTTAAAGGTGGAACCAAATATAATATGTTTTTTGCATGGAAATATAATATGTTTATCGAGCACTATAATAAAGCTGAATATATTATCTTCTGTAGAATACGTGATAAAGAAGGCAAGCGTCACGAGCAGCTTCAGGTCATATACTGATGAAGTCAAACGTGCACCCAATGGGGCGCATAACTATCTTTCTGCGGAATGCTTTGCTCAAAACAACTTGGTATGCTAATTATAAACCGGGGCACGGCAGCGCGCGGGCAGGTGTGGTGGCGGTGTTGCGGTGCCTCGTCCTGCGCGTGGAGGGCCAGACACGGCGGGGGCTGCGGGATCACCCAGAGATGACAGGGGCGGCTTAGGTTTTGGATCCGCGAGCAGCGGGTAGGGCGGCGTCCCTTGCCTATGTGGCGGCTGCCAGATTCATGGCCGGCATGGTGCTCTTCCCCTTGGTGGAGTCTATGCCTGGAGATGGGCGACGGAAGCCGCGGATCTGGCGTCCCGTCCAGATCCACCCCGGCGTGGCAACCGGTGGCGCGTGGAGGACCGGTGAGGGGCGACTGGAGGCTCCCAGCCGGCGTGCCGATGGCGGCTTTGTTCTTCACGGCGAAGCTCCGTTCGGTTTTAGTCAGCTACGAGATCGGGGGGCCGTGATTTCCGGTGAAAATCGAGCCGACTACGGTCATGGCAGACGATGACGGCGTCTATGACATCGTTCCCTTCTTGAGGCAACGTTGTTGTAGGTCATGGCACCCCACTTGTGATGCTCCGGGGTCTACCGGATCGGACGATGATGGCACCTTCGATGCCGTTGTCCCTCCTGGGGGCATCGTTTTGGAGCACGTGTTGGCTGAAGGGGCAAGAGGAGGAGCGGTGTTACATCTACGGCAAGGCCGACTGCGGATCCCGGCGGCATGGCGCCCCGGAGGTTCGGCGATGGACACGTATTGGAGAAGGACTCGCGCATGAGGAGGAAATTGTCTGGCGTCATGGTGGCCTTGATGGCAGAGAGGCTTGGCAAGGTCGGTGCATTAGGCCTGCTCTGAGGATGGACCGAGGGAAGATGGAGGTGACGCCCCTTGTAGCATGCGGTGCTCACTGGGAGTGTGCCAGACCGGTGTGGGATCCAATCCAGGTAGTGGCTTGGATGGGACACCCGGCTTTAGATGTTAGGCTTTGGTGCGATGTCTGTTTGGTATTAGGCCCGGACATTCGACACGCCTTCATCAAGGGGATAGGACTAGCAATAACGTTGCCAAGATGGTGGCTTCAGGCTTATTGATGTATCACTTTGTATGGTCTTTATGAATAATTAATAATATGGCTGCATGCATCGTCCAGATACAGAGCCTGGGGGTGCATCCTCCTTTTCTAAAAAGAAATGCTAATTATAAACGTTGACGCATTTCTTTTCTACACTGCTAAACTAAACTATGTGTACCAGTAGATACTACTCTATTCATTCTAATATAAGGTGCATTAATTTTTGGAAAATTCACCAAGTTTAGAGAGCAAGGTATCAATAACTACAACATGAAATCAACATGATTAGATTCACCATGGCATATAGTTTCATATTATATTTATTTGGTATTATAAATGTTGATACAATATCCTATAAACTTGGTCATACATAGGAAACTTTTCACTTTAAAAAAGAATTATTGCACCTTCTGGTTTGGAACTGAGAGGGTACAATAAGAGTTTATATGGATATGCAGATGCTGCACACCCAAGCTCCGGCTACCTCTGCAATGGCATATATTGAATTGTTCCTTTTTGTTATTACCTAACATTTTTATCGCATCAGAAATTTACCATATGAAAAGAAAATGTGTGATGAAGAAATGATTTCCACGTTATGATTCAGATAGCTCTTTTCATCAATCAATCTGAAAAAAATTAGACCTTCTTTTATTTTTTGAGGGAAATGCCATCATGGCGGTTTATATTTCATGTGAAAAAAATTATACCTTCTTTTTGACACCTTTATCAATGTGATAGCTAGGGATAATATTTAACTATTCCCTCTGTTTCAACTTACTTAAAGTTGAAGGTTTATCCTAAGTCAAACTTCTACCGCAAAAAAAAAATAACCTTCTTCCAGTTTAAGAAATAAATCTCTAGAGAAATATAACAACATCTACAACATCAAATCAATTTCATGAGATTCATCGTAAAATGTATATATTTTCATATTAAATATGTTCAATATAGTGCATATTAGCATGTGTTTTTGGAAATAAAAGTAGTAATAAGGATGAAAATGAATAAACATGACAACCATAGATCTTCTGCCTTAGGGTTTCCTTCTTATCCTGGCTTCTCATGCTAGTCTGCAAGTCAGTCGACGTGCGGCACGTGCCCCATGCAATGGAAATTGATCGTGGCATCCCGGAGTGCCATAGCCAGCGGCAACAGGTTCCACAAGCTCGAGGTGCCAGAAATGGCGGGGCCAGGCCTCGCGGGGGGAGCGGCGACACTCGAATCCTGGAGGGAGGGGCGCTGGGACTGATGGGTCCACGACGGAAACGAATCTGAGGTCATGCACGGTCTGCGGATAGATGGTTATGTTTCTGTTATATATATCAGGTACGTAGTACCTTGGTTTCCAAAACGAAACGAAAGCAAGGTTCTTTCCAAAATCCAATCTGCGCCCTCCGCCCGCCGCCGCGACTGCCAAGTACTGGCAACAATGGAGGGATACTTCCTCGCCTCCTCCTTCCAGCCACCCGTTGTCACTCGCGCCAGCGCCCGCTATGCCCCCTGGGTTCTCCTCGACAAGAAGGCCTACTTCGCCGTCCGCGAGAACGCCACCACCGCCGAAGCCGTTACCAGCACCGGCAACGCCTTCAAGCTCACCTTCTGCCTGGCCGACCCGCCGGCCATCTCCCACTTCTGCGTCCACGGCCCCGAGTTCCAGCGCGACGACTTAGCGACCGAGCCCCTGGTCGTCTCCTCGGTCAAGGACTTCGTGCTCCTCTGCTTCAGTTCCCGGAGAAGCGGTCGGGGATCTTTCCTCCTGGAGTACTTCGTCTACAAGGCCAACTACGGCAAGCCGTCGCTCACACTAATCCCACGTACTCCTTCGGGCACCACAAACTTGTTCCACGTGTGCGTCTTGCCAATCGACGATGATGAAGGGGGATTTGTCGTGGCAGATCTCTCCATGACAGTGCCCCCATCAGGCTACGAGCTCCACGTTTTCTCTTCCAGGACAGGCAAGTGGGCCACTACGACGTTGCGGTTGCAAACATATCCCGGGGTGAGGAAAGAAAACCTGCCGGGCCATATTTTTGACAAGGCGGTCGCGCTCGGAGGAGGTGCTGTCGGCTGGATCGACCTCTGGCTTGGCATTGTCACCTGCAATGTCTTTGACAAGAACCCGGTTCTAAGTTTCATCCCGATACCCATGCTTGCATACTCTAACGAGCAACGGATAAGTGGCCCGTGGTTCGTCCGGGATGTCACCTGCTCCAATGGTTACATCAAGTTTGTCGAGCTGGAACTTATTACTCAAAACAGCAGCAAGACAAGAGAGGATAATCTTGACAACGTCGATATCATTCACGATTCTGAGCTGTTCTTGCAGAATGAGAATGCCCGCCCCAACAAAAAAGAGCGCCTAATTGACGCCTGTGTTGGATGGAAGCTCCGGACGTGTACTAGGCATACCAGCTGGAACTATTGGCGCAAGGGGCAACCTATTGATATAGATGGCTTCTCGGCTGACAACCCTGATCGTTATATGTTGCTCCCACAGCTCTGGAATTCTGCGGCTGGAAGATCGACACCAAGGAATCAGTGTTCGGCTTGCCCCACCACCCTAGGCATGGACAGCGAGGATGTTGTTTACATGATGTCGAAACTGTCACGTGATGATAAGAAGGCATGGATGGTTGGCGTTAACCTTGGAAAGAAGACAACGGACGTGCGTGTACGAGTTTCTGGTGCGAGAGTCCGCTATTCCAATCCGGAGCTCCTCATATGCCAATTCTCTGAATATCTCAATGCAACTCCAAGGTAAATTTCTTTGGTTATCTTTACGTAACATTTTTTCTGCTGATTACACAGCGATACAAGATTGTAAAAATTAACAGTTTTTGTACCAATTCCCTATTTCTACATCTGACATATCTGTTTTCTTCTTATTTGCTTTAGGTCAAGTACTGGTGGAGTCAAAAGTGTGCCAAATGCGGAACATAACTGTCATGTTTCATCATAATGTTTGCTGTGGGTTAATGCCCCATTTTCATGCGGTACAATTTTAACTGTGTGCTTGTACCTTTGAACAGTAGCTGCTACATACAATTTGAGTTCCTTTGAGAACCAAACCGACCTCTTATTAAATGGTGGCCGAAATCACTATTCTGACCTTGTCAACGTTTATCGTCACAAATTGAATCTAAGATGAAAGTATTTTACAATTTGACCCTTTTAGAAATGCCCGAGTCCACGGCGTTTCTGATAAACATTGAAACGCCGAGCTAGCTAACATTTCTTCCCTGGGCCACTGCCCGGCCGAGAACGTGTTGCTTGCTGACATGGCGGGCTAAAACGCCGAGGCAGCTGAAGTTTCTAGAAACACCATTGCCTATGGCGTTTCTGGTGCAGATATTTTAGGTACCCGTGGGGTTTTCACCCACCACTCATCACTCACTCTCTTCTCCCCCATTGGCCTATCCCGAACTCTTGCCCTTTTCCTCCTTTGCGTCCCTCTCTTAGCCCCTCTCAAATCCTTGCAAATTGATTGGGTTGGTCCGTGGATCCGGTATCATTTTCATTCGTTGAGGTAACCTCCTTCATCTCACAAATTTTTATTGGTTGGATTTATCTATTTGGATTGTTTTGTTCATGTGGTTCCTAACCCTAGTTTTGAACATGGATCTATAATGTGATGTTCTTGAGTATTATTGTTCCAATAGAGTTGCATTGTGATGTTGGCACTAGTAGAAAACATGGCTTTGGTTGAGGCCTGGGCAAGGGCATTAATCCCGGTTCACTCACGAACCGGGATCAAAGAGGGCATCAGTCCTGGTTCGTGATGCCAAGGCGCCGACCGGGCCTCGGGGGCCATTGGTCCCGGTTCGTCTGACCCCTTTGGCCCTGGTTCCAGACGTGAATCGGGACCAATGGGCCTCACTACTGGCCCACAACCTTTAGTCTCAGTTGGTGGCTAGAACCGGGACCAAATGTAGTCCTTTAGTCTCAGTTTTAGCCACCAACTAGGACTAAAGAGAGGCCTATATATACCTACACCCCTGCCCGCGAGCAGAGCCACTGTTCTGTTTTTTGGCCGGCCGTGGGAGAGCTTTGTGGTGCTCTAACTCACCTGCTATGCACATGAGGTGTTCGATGAAATGCCTGAGCCACACTTAAGCTTTCTCCTCTCAAAACTCCTTGTCCAAACTCCATTTTTCTCAAGATTTATCTATGTTTGGCGGTCCGTCCTACCCCGTCCCCGTCCTCACCGCCGTCGATCGCCCGCGCCGATCTCGTCGCCGGCACCATCATGGTGAGCCTCTTGTTCTTATCTTGTGTTAAAAGAAAAAAATTCTTACTTGTATGATTTAGATAAATACTTGTATAATGTTCTTACTTTTATTATTGTTAGTTATTATATAGTGCGATGGTTTTGGTATCCGCCTTCGTCGGCCCTCTGAAAGAACGAGGATGTCGCCCAGAGGGGGGTGAATAGGCGCTTTAAAATAATTACGGTTTAGGCTTGAACAAATGCGGAATAAACCTAGCGGTTAATTTGTCAAGCACAAAACCTACAACAACTAGGCTCACCTATGTGCACCAACAACTTATGCTAAGCAAGATAAACAACAAAGTGATAGCAAGATATATGACAAGAAACAATATGGCTATCACAAATTAAAGTGCATAAGTAAAGGGCTCGGGTAAGAGATAACCGAGGCACGCGGAGACGATGTTGTATCCCGAAGTTCACACCCTTGCGGATGCTAATCTCCGTTTGGAGCGGTGTGGGGGCACAATGCTCCCAAGAAGCCACTAGGGCCACCGTAATCTCCTCACACCCTCGCACAATGCAAGATGCCGTGATTCCACTAAGAGACCCTTGAAGGCGGTCACCGAACCCGTACAAATGGCAACCCTTGGGGGCGGTCACCGAACCCGTACACTTTGGCAACCCTTGGGGGCGGTCACCGGTACCCGTCAAATTGCTCGGGGCGATCTCCACAACCTAATTGGAGACCCCGACGCTTGCCCGAAGCTTTACACCACAATGATTAAGCTCCGAACACCACCTACCGTCTAGGGCGCCCAAGCACCCAAGAGGAACAAGCTCAAGGGTACCAAGCACCCAAGAGTAATAAGCTTCTCAACTTGTAACTTCCACGTATCACCGTGGAGAACTCAAACCGATGCACCAAATGCAATGGCAAGGGCACACGGAGTGCCCAAGTCCTTCTCTCTCAAATCCCACCGAAGCAACTAATGCTAGGGAGGAAAATAAGAGGAAGAACAAGGAGAACACCAAGAACTTCAAGATCTAGATCCAAGGGGTTCCCCTCACATAGAGGAGAAAGTGATTGGTGGAAATGTGGATCTAGATCTCCTCTCTCTTTTCCCTCAAAAACTAGCAAGAATCCATGGAGGGATTGAGAGTTAGCAAACTCGAAGAAGGTCAACAATGGGGGGAGAACACGAGCTCAAAGGATAAGGCTCAATGGGGAAGAAGACCCCCTTTTATAGGAGCTCCCGAATCCAACCGTTATGTTCTTAGTCCGCGCACGAGCGGTACTACTTCTCAAGGGAGCGGTACTACCGCCCGGGCGGTAGAACATAGAGAGCGGAGCAAAGCAGAGGCGCGAGGCAGAGCCGTATGAGCGGCACTACCGCTGGGGCCAGCGGTACTACCGTTGGCAGCGGCGGTACTGCCGCTTGGCCTAGTGGTACTACCACACACGAGAGGCACAACCGCTCCTACTGCCGCTGAACCCGACACGAGAAAACCACGTCCCAAGTCGAGGCGGCACCAGCACGGAACTAGATCCGTACTACCGCTTATGGCCATGGGCGGTACTACCGTTGTGAGACAGCGGTACTACCGCTTGTGGCGATACGCGGTACTACCGCTCTGTCCCCGCGGTACTACCGCTGGCACCAAACATATGCCACTTCCATGAAGACAAGTATACTCCAAGGAAAACCAGAACTGCCATAACTTCTGCAAATGAGCTCTGAATCGAGCAAGCTCAAGCTTGTTGGAAACAAGACGACGAGTAGCATCAAAACAACGACTTGATATAGTAAGAAGAGGCAGGGGAGGTATGCCTAACAAATAGAGGAGTGAAACCTCCAACAGAGAAGAATCGACATAACCTCCAATGTCGAAAACATCATAGAAGATGCGAGTGAACTCCGTTTTCGATGAACTCGAGCTTGTCATCAAGATGACCATAAGCTCCAAAACTCACAAAGAGAAGAACCAAATAAGAACCAATAAATAAGATGCAAGGATGCAATGGTTTGAGCTCTCTACGAAAGATACGATCAGGCTACTCATCGAGAGCCCCCCTTGATAGTACGGCAACCGATCCTATAACCCGGTCTCCCAACTATCACTATGGGACCGGTAAAATAGAAAACCTATCAAGGGCAAACCTTTGTCTTGCACATAGTCCACTTGAGCTAGATGATGACGATCTGGACTTCCTCAAGTTGGACCACCTTTCTTGATTGTGTTGGCTCGATGAAGACTAGTTGATTGCTCCCCCATACTCCACTATGGGTGAGCCACTCTTCGGCACATCTTCATAAATCCATTATTACCATAATGGACGGCAAGCTTCAAGCATTTGATCTCTTCATGATGCTCCACTTGAACTTTCACATCGCAGCCTAACCCCACAAAGAACTCTCACGAAAACCATGGGTTGGCAAACAAAGCGTAATGGACAATGCTTATCATACCATGGGATCACTTGATCCCTTAGTACATCTTGTATGCTTTGCATGTTGATCAACTTGATTCATTCTTGACTTAATCTTGATCAACCTTGAATCTTTCCAATTCTCTTAATTTGGATGATGTCTTGAAGGTAGACATGAATGATCACACAATCTTCTTCTTCAAGAAATGCTTGCAATAGGCTCAACGCTCACATGACCAATCTTTGGATAATTCCTTGAATAGCACCTTGGTCGACACAAACTCTCCTTGAAACCAACACATGTACTCCAAGAAAAGCCTATGGACAAAATCTTCAAATATAACTCAAGGCAACCATTAGTCCATGGAGATTGTCATCAATTACCAAAACCAAACATGGGGGCACCGCATGTTCTTTCACCCTCGTCCTGTCTATGATTCGGATGTGGTATATATTATATTTTATAGCTATTTGTTTTATTTAGTGACAATTATGCCGACCAACGTGACATAGATGTTTTTATCTAGGAGGTATGTGAACCAGAAATTCCAACTGACCCTATTGTCGAGAGGTTGAATTTAGTTGAAAAGGAAAACAATTAATTGAAGAAAAAATTGAAAAGAATTGAGGAGGAGAAGATGAGATTGGAGTTGCATGTTCCGGATGTCGTCGATGATCACAAGATCAAGATGAATACAATGCGCTTGAAGATTAGAAAGGTTAGAAAATATGCCATTCATACTGAGGCTTGGTATCATTATGCCGTTGGATCAATTGTTACCTTAGTTGCGATTACGATCGCGTTTGTTGTTGCATTGAAATGTTTTACATAGTTTCAATGTGTTGTTTAATTAGATGCTCTGGAGAGCTATATGTTGTTCAATGAGAACTATGTTTGTACTTTGGTTTTAATGTGATGATGAACTTTAATTAATTTGGTCACTTATCTATTTATGATGTTCTGTAATGTTTTTTGACACACTTAATTATATATAATGCACGCAGATGAACCGACAATGGATGTACGGTAACAAACACACCTCCGAGTACATTAAGGGTGTGTGGCTGAGGCAAACAAGCAGAATGGTTTTAGGTGTTGTCCATGCCCTAGATGTGAGAATACGAAGTCTTACTCTGACTCGAAAACCCTTCACGTCCACCTGCTTGAGAACGGTTTCATGCCACACTATAATGTTTGGACCAAGCACGGAGAAAGAGGGGTTATGATGGAAGACAACGAAGAAGAAGAGGATGATGACAACTATGTGCCCCCTGAATACGGTGATGCTGCAATGGGGGAAGCTGAAGATCAAGAGAAACCAGACAATGCGCCCGATGATGATCTTCGTCGGGTCATTGTTGATGAAAAAAGACAATGCGAAAGTGAAAATGAGAAGTTGATGCGCGGCAGTCGGGAAATACTTCGAGTGATGCAAGGTTAGCACAATGAAGAAGTGGGAAACAAATTCCACAGCTCGACGAATAAGAGAACCAAATAATGGGCCTAATAATTATCTTCATACACCGGGAAATGTTGATAGCGCATATCCAGACTACAACTACCAGCATCCATCATCGGGGCAGTCCAATTTGTCCCATGGTACACACCCAGGCAACGGCAATCTTACTTTCCATGATAGTTGTCTTCATCCGATGAACTCCAGCGAGTTAGGGTACCCAGTGCCAATGGTTTACATTGACATTTATGGTCAGCCATGGTTGTCAGTGCCACTAGGGTCGGGGACGTCGCCCTTCGCGCCTTTGGGGTCGGCACCCCCACCCTTCACCCTGCCGTGCAGTAAGGGTTGTGAATCCCCGTTTTGAAGCGACACAAGCAGCAAGCAACACAAAAGGTAAGGCCGTGTTATTGCCATGGCAAAGAGAAATCAAGCACATGATAGAGGTACTCCCTCCGTTCCTTTATATAAGGCGTATTTGTTTTTGATAATTTCACAATGTAAGGTGCATTTGTTATAATTCCTCATAATTCTGACCTTGGCCCTCAAGAAAAAGAAAAGTATATCTCTCCTGATTGCATGTATCTCTCCTTGTAGAGAAAGAAAAGTAAACTATCTCTCTTCCAATTGCGTGTACCTTTTCCTTTCCTAGCCTAAATGATTTACTTGCCGCTAATCATGTATTAGACAAGGGTAATTTTGTCCTAAATAGTTCATAATTATGTGCCTTGGTTACCGTGCTGAAAATAATACACCTTAGATAAAGAAATGGAGGGAGTAGTTAGCAAGAATATCTTGTACATACATACCAAATTTGTAAACTAGCTTCACAGAGTTAACAACGTATGTAGTAGGCAACATAGATATTTTTTTCGCGAATACACTATGAGCAACATAGATCTTCCCCACCCGTACAAATTATATATATCAATGAGATTCATTCCCGCTATCTTATTTATATTTACATGTAGCATATCCACATCATCAAGTAGGTCCATCATCAAGCGTTGCGGCTTGTGGGTACAAATCAATCGATTAGGTTTTCCCGCATCGGTGATTTCCTCTCGGCGGTCAGCACCAGGCTTCTCTGTGGGGACTCCTCCATCGTTTCGCCTGATCTCGCTAGTGCCTCCCTCAGCCCGGCCTGACCCCTAGTGTTGCTCCCCAGGGCGGCCCCAAGGGCCCAAGCCCCATGTCGTCAAAGACTTCCGATCTCGTATCTCTTTAACCGCCGCTTCCGCCGGCCTCAGCCGCGGTGGCGGCGGTCTTGGTGTAAAAGGAGGCTGGGCGGGTTGTTGTGGCGTCTCCCCCTCGAGCAGTTGGGGCGGTGTCTTGAGGGGAAGTCGGCTACAGCGGCCAGGACAGGGTTCACTGGTCAAGTGGTAGTGGCTACCGGTTCTAGGGTCAGTGTGAGAGTGGAGACCTGTTCTACGGCGAGCTCTCGAGCGATGGTTCGTGGTGGTGGTCGTGGATCTCATCCCCGTTTAGACCCGCCGCCGTCTGGCGCTTGGTCGGTCGGCGACGCTGGTAAGGGGCGGTTGGAGTCTGTTTGCCGGTACGGTGCGGATCTGCACGGATCTAGGCAGCTGCGAGGTCGAGATGGCATGACTGCCGGTGAAAATTGTGCCGACTTCGGTCATGGTGGATTATAACGGCGTCTTTAACGTCGTTTTCTTGTTGAGGCGTCGTTGTTGCAGTCTGCGTCACCTCGGTTGGGCTGCTCTCGGGGAAACTCTAGATCCAGGTCTCTCAGGTCATACGATGACGACACCTTCGGTGTCGCTCTCTCTCCTGCGGGCATCGTTCTGGAAGAAGTGCTGACCGGTGTGTCTCAAAGTGGAGCGGTGTTGCATCTTCCGCATCGATGACGATGGATCTCGGCGGCATGGCGCAGTGGAGTCTTGGCGTTGAACGCGTGTTGATGGACGAGCGAAGGATGGTGGCGTTGTCTAGTGTAGTGGTGGCGTCGACGGCAGTAAGGCCTGGTAAGGTCAATGTGTTCACGCCTCCTGAAGATGGGACGATGGAAGATGGTCGCGGCAGATTCTAGAGCGTGTGCATGCGATGCGTTTTAAGGGTATGGTAGACCAGTTGGGCACTCGGCTCGATGCCGGGCGGCTTGGTGAGGCCATCGGATTAGATGTTGTGTGTTCGTGTGAGGTCAGGACACATCATCACACTACTAGGAAAAGGCCTACTAGTGGCGCACCAGTTTTGCCTACTAATGGCGCACTACTGGTGCGCCACTAGTACCACGCCACTAGTATTTTTTACTAATGGCGCATCACTGGTGCGCCATTAGTATCTGGTATACTAATGGCGCACCTGTTGGGGAACGTAGTAATTTCAAAAAATTTCCTACGCACACACAAGATCATGGTGATGCATAGCAACGAGAGGGGAGAGTGTGATCTACGTACCCTTGTAGACCGACAGCGGAAGCATTAGCACAACGCGGTTGATGTAGTCGTATGTCTTCACGGCCCGACCGATCAAGCACCGAAACTACGGCACCTCCGAGTTTTAGCACACGTTAAACTCGATGACGATCCCCGGACTCCGATCCAGCAAAGTATCGGGGAAGAGTTCTGTCAGCACGACGGCGTGGTGACGATCTTGATGTTCTACCGTCGCAGGGCTTCGCCTAAGCACCGCTACAATATTATCGAGGATTATGGTGGAAGGGGGCACCGCACACGGCTAAGAATAAGATCACGTGGATCAACTTGTGTCTATGGGGTGCCTCTTGCCTCCGTATATAAAGGATCCAAGGGGGGGTGCGGCCGGCCCTAGTAGGAGGCGCGCAGGAGGAGTCCTACTCCTATCGGGAGCAGGATTCCCCTCCCTTTCCTTGTCCAAGTAGGAGAGGGGGAAGGAAGGGAGAGAGGAGAGGGGGGCGCCGCCCCTCCCTCCTTGTCCAATTCGGACTAGGGGAGAGGGGGCGCGCGGCCTGCCCTGGCAGCCCCTCCTCTTCTCCACTTTAGGCCCATGAGGCCCATTAACCCCCCGGGGGGTTCCGGTAACCCCCCGGTGCTCCGGTTTTATCCAAAACTTCCCCGGAACACTTTCGGTGTCCGAATATAGCCGTCCAATATATCAATCTTTATGTCTCGACCATTTTGAGACTCCTCGTTATGTCCGTGATCATATCCGGGACTCCGAACTAACTTCGGTACATCAAAACTCATAAACTCATAATATAACTGTCATCGAAACCTTAAGCGTGCGGACCCTACGGGTTCAAGAACAATGTAGACATGACCGAGATACGTCTCCAGTCAATAACCAATAGCGGAACCTGGATGCTCATATTGGCTCCCACATATTCTACGAAGATCTTTATTGGTCAGACCGCATAACAACATACGTTGTTCCCTTTGTCATCGATATGTTACTTGCCCGAGATTCAATCGTCGGTATCTCAATACCTAGTTCAATCTCGTTACTGGCAAGTCTCTTTACTTGTTTCGTAATACATCATCTCGCAACTAACTCATTAGTTGTAATGCTTGCAAGGCTTATGTGATGTGCATTACCGAGAGGGCCCAGAGATACCTCTCCGACATTCGGAGTGACAAATCCTAATCTCGAAATACGCCAACCCAACATGTACCTTTGGAGACACCTGTAGAGCACCTTTATAATCACCCATTTACGTTGTGACGTTTGGTAGCACACAAAGTGTTCCTCCGGCAAACGGGAGTTGCATAATCTCATAGTCATAGGAACATGTATAAGTCATGAAGAAAGCAATAGCAACATACTAAACGATCGGGTGCTAAGCTAATGGAATGGGTCATGTCAATCAGATCATTCACCTAATGATGTGATCCCGTTAATCAAATAACAACTCTTTGTCCATGGTTAGGAAACATAACCATCTTTGATTAACGAGCTAGTCAAGTAGAGGCATACTAGTGACACTCTGTTTGTCTATGTATTCAGACATGTATTATGTTTCCGGTTAATACAATTCTAGCATGAATAATAAACATTTATCATGATATAAGGAAATAAATAATAACTTTATTATTGCCTCTAGGGCATATTTCCTTCAGTCTCCCATTTGCACTAGAGTCAATATTCTAGATTACACAGTAATGATTCTAACACCCATGGAGCCTTGGTGTTGATCATGTTTTGCTCGTGGAAGAGGCTTAGTCAACGGGTCTGCAACATTCAGATCCGTATGTATCTTGCAAATCTCTATGTCTTCCACCTAGACTAGATCCCGGATGGAATTGAAGCGTCTCTTGATGTGCTTGGTTCTCTTGTGAAATCTGGATTCCTTTGCCAAGGCAATTACACCAGTATTGTCACAAAAGATTTTCATTGGACCCGATGCACTAGGTATGACACCTAGATCGGATATGAACTCTTTCATCCAGACTCCTTCATTTGCTGCTTCTGAAGCAGCTATGTACTCCGCTTCACATGTAGATCCTGCCAAAAACGCTTTGTTTAGAACTGCACCAACTGACAGCTCCACCGTTTAATGTAAACACGTATCCGGTTTGCGATTTAGAATCGTCCGGATCAGTGTCAAAGCTTGCATCAACGTAACCTTTTACGATGAGCTCTTTGTCACCTCCATATATGAGAAACATATCCTTAGTCCTTTTTAGGTATTTCAGGATGCTCTTGACCGATGTCCAGTGATCCACTCCTGGATCACTTTGGTACCTCCCTGCTAGACTTATAGCAAGGCACACATCAGGTCTGGTACATAGCATTGCATACATGATAGAGCCTATGGCTGAAGCATAGGGAACATCTTTCATTTTCTCTCTATCTTCTGCAGTGGTCGGGCATTGAGTCTTACTCAACTTCACACCTTGTAATACAGGCAAGAACCCTTTCTTTGCTTGATCCATCTTGAACTTCTTCAAAACTTTGTCAAGGTATGTGCTTTGTGAAAGTCCAATCAAGTGTCTTGATCTATCTCTATAGATCTTAATGCCTAATATGTAAGTAGCTTCACTGAGGTCTTTCATTGAAAAACTCTTATTCAAGTATCCCTTTATGCTATCCAGAAATTCTATATCATTTCGAATTAGTAATATGTCATCCACATATAATATCAGAAATGCTACAGAGCTCCCACTCACTTTCTTGTAAATACAGGCTTCTCCAAAAGTCTGTATAAAACCAAATGCTTTGATCACACTATCAAAGCGTTTATTCCAACTCCGAGAGGCTTGCACCAGTCCATATATGGATCGCTGGAGCTTGCACACTTTGTTAGCTCCCTTCGGATCGACAAAACCTTCTGGTTGCATCATATACAACTCTTCTTCCAGAAATCCATTCAGGAATGCAGTTTTGACATCCATCTGCCAAATTTCATAATCATAAAATGCGGCAATTGCTAACATGATTCGGACAGACTTAAGCATCGCTACGGGTGAGAAGGTCTCATTGTAGTCAATCCCTTGAACTTGCCGAAAACCTTTTGCGACAAGTCGAGCTTTGTAGACAGTAATATTACCGTCAGCGTCAGTCTTCTTCTTGAAGATCCATTTATTCTCAATAGCTTGCCGATCATTGGGCAAGTCAACCAAAGTCCATACTTTGTTCTCATACATGGATCCCATCTCAGATTTCATGGCTTCAAGCCATTTTGCGGAATCTGGGCTCACCATCGCTTCTTCATAGTTCGTAGGTTCATCATGATCTAGTAGCATGACTTCCAGAACAGGATTACCGTACCACTCTGGCGCGGATCTCACTCTGGTTGATCTACGAGGTTCAGTAGTATCTTGTTCTAAAGTTTCATGATCATCATCATTTGCTTCCTCACTACTAGTGTAGGTGTCACAGAAACAGGTTTCTGTGATGTACTACTTTCCAATAAGGGAGTAGGTATAGTTACCTCTTCAAGTTCTACTTTCCTCCCACTCACTTCTTTCGAGAGAAATTCCTTCTCCAGAAAGTTTCCGAATTTAGCAACAAAAGTCTTGCCTTCGGATCTGTGATAGAAGGTGTATCCAATAGTTTCCTTTGGATATCCTATGAAGACACATTTCTCCGATTTGGGTTCGAGCTTATCAGGTTGAAGCTTTTTCACATAAGCATCGCAGCCCCAAACTTTCAGAAATGACAACTTTGGTTTCTTGCCAAACCATAGTTCATAAGGCGTCGTCTCAATGGATTTTAATGGTGCCCTATTTAACGTGAATGCGGCCATCTCCAAAGCATAACCCCAAAATGATAGCGGTAAATCAGTAAGAGACATCATAGATCGCACCATATCTAGTAAAGTATGATTACGACGTTCGGACACACCATTACGCTGTGGTGTTCCGGGTGGCATGAGTTGCGAAACTATTCCGCATTGTTTCAAATGTACACCAAACTCGTAACTCAAATATTCTCCTCCACGATCAGATCGTAGAAACTTTATTTTCTTGTTACGATGATTTTCAACTTCACTCTGAAATTCTTTGAACTTTTCAAAAGTTTCAGACTTATGTTTCATTAAGTAGATATACCCATATCTGCTTAAATCATCTGTGAAGGTGAGAAAATAACGATATCCGCCACGAGCCTCAATATTCATCGGACCACATGCATCTGTATGTATGATTTCCAACAAATCTGTTGCTCTCTCCATAGTACTGAAGAACGGCGTTTTAGTCATCTTGCCCATGAGGCACGGTTCGCAAGTACCAAGTGATTCATAATCAAGTGGTTCCAAAAGTCCATCAATATGGAGTTTCTTCATGCGCTTTACACCGATATGACCTAAACGGCAGTGCCACAAATAAGTTGCACTATCATTATCAACTCTGCATCTTTTGGTTTCAACATTATGAATATGTGTGTTACTACTATCGAGATTCAATAAGAATAGACCACTCTTCAGGGGTGCATGACCATAAAAGATATTACTCATATAAATAGAACAACCATTATTCTCTGATTTAAATGAATAACCGTCTCACATCAAACAAGATCCAGATATAATGTTCATGCTTAACGCTGGCACCAAATAACAATTATTTAGGTCTAATATTAATCCCGAAGGTAGATGTAGAGGTAGCGTGCCGACCGCGATCACATCGACTTTGGAACCGTTTCCCACGCGCATCGTCACCTCGTCCTTAGCCAATCTTCGCTTAATCCGTAGTCCCTGTTTCGAGTTGCAAATATTAGCAACAGAACCAGTATCAAATACCCAGGTGCTACTACGAGCATTAGTAAGGTACACATCAATAACATGTATATCACATATACCTTTGTTCACCTTGCCATCCTTCTTATCCGCCAAATACTTGGGGTAGTTCCGCTTCCAGTGACCAGTGTGCTTGCAGTAGAAGCACTCAGTTTCAGGCTTAGGTCCAGACTTGGGTTTCTTCTCTTGAGCAGCAACTTGCTTGTTGCTCTTCTTGAAGTTCCCCTTCTTCTTTCCTTTGCCCTTTTTCTTGAAACTAGTGGTCTTGTTGACCATCAACACTTGATGCTCCTTTTTGATTTCTACCTCCACAGCTTTCAGCATTGCGAAGAGCTCGAGAATAGTCTTATTCATCCCTTGCATATTATAGTTCATCATGAAGCTCTTGTAGTTTGGTGGCAGTGATTGGAGAATTCTGTCAATGACGCAATCATCTGGAAGATTAACTCCCAATTGAATCAAGTGATTATTATACCCAGACATTTTGAGTATATGCTCACTGACAGAACTGTTCTCCTCCATCTTGCAGCTATAGAACTTATTGGAGACTTCATATCTCTCAATCCGGGTATTTGCTTGAAATATTAACTTCAACTCCTAGAACATCTCATATGCTCCATGACGTTCAAAACGTCGTTGAAGTCCCGATTCTAAGCCGTAAAGCATGGCACACTGAACTATCGAGTAGTCATCAGCTTTGCTCTTCCAGACGTTCATAACATCTGGTGTTGCTCCAACAGCAGGCCTGGCACCCAACAGTGCTTCCAGGACGTAATTCTTCTGTGCAGCAATGAGGATAATCCTCAAGTTACGGACCTAGTCCGTGTAATTGCTACCATCATCTTTCAACTTTGCTTTCTCAAGGAACGCACTAAAATTCAACGGAACAACAGCACGAGCCATCTATCTACAATCAAGCATAAACAAGCAAGATACTATCAGGTACTAAGTTTCATGATAAATTTTAGTTCAATTAATTTACTTAAAGAACTCCCACTTAGATAGACATCCCTCTAATCCTCTAAGTGATTACGTGATCCAAATCAACTAAACCATGTCCGATCATCACGTGAGATGGAGTAGTTTCATCGGTGAACATCACTATGTTGATCATATCTACTATATGATTCACGCTCGACCTTTCGGTCTTCGTGTTCCGAGGCCATATCTGTATATGCTTGGCTCGTCAGGTATAACCTGAGTATTCCGTGTGTGCAATTGTTTTGCACCCGTTGTATTTGAACGTAGAGCCTATCACATCCGATCATCACGTGGTGTCTCAGCATGAAGAACTTTCGCAACGGTGCATACTCAGGGAGAACATTTCTTGATAATTAGTGAGAGATCATCTTATAATGCTACCGTCAATCAAAGCAAGATAAGATGCATAAAAGATAAAGATCACATGCAATCAATATAAGTGATATGATATGGCCATCATCATCTTGTGCTTGTGATCTCCATCTTCGAAGCACCGTCGTGATCACCATCGTCACCGGCGCGACACCTTGATCTCCATCGTAGCATCGTTGTCGTCTCGCCAATCTTATGCTTCCACGACTATCGCTACCGCTTAGTGATAAAGTAAAGCATTACAGCGCGACTGCATTGCATACAATAAAGCGACAACCATATGGCTCCTGCCAGTTGCCGATAACTCGGTTACAAAACATGATCATCTCATACAATAAAATTTAGCATCATGTCTTGACCATATCACATCACAACATGCCCTGCAAAAACAAGTTAGACGTCCTCTACTTTGTTGTTGCAAGTTTTACATGGCTGCTATGGGCTTAAGCAAGAACCAATCTTACCTACGCATCAAAACCACAACGATAGTTTGGCAAGTTGGTGTTGTTTTAACCTTCGCAAGGACCGGGCTGTAACACCCCGGATATGACTTTCCCAATTTGTACTCCAACTCTTGCCGTTTCCGATGTTAAGTTATTTTATTTTCTCGGGTTCGGGTTTTTGTCTCCGTGTGTTGTTGTCGTTGTCATGCATCTCATATCATGTCATCATGTGCATTGCATTTGCATACGTGTTCATCTCATGCATTCGAGCATTTTCCCCGTTGTCCGTTTTGCATTCCGGCGCTTCGTTCTCCTCCGGTGGTCATTTCTAGCTTTCTTTCGTGTGTGAGGATTAAACATTTCCAGATTGGACCGAGACTTGCCAAGCGGCCTTGGTTTACTACCGGTAGACCGCCTGTCAAGTTTCGTACCATTTGGACTTCGTTTGATACTCCAACGGTTAACCGAGGGACCAAAAAGGCCTCGTGTGTGTTGTAGCCCAACACCCCTCCAATTTGGCCCAAAACCCACCTAAACCTGTTCCATCATCCAGAGCGTTCGATCACGATCGCGTGGCCGAAAACCGCACCTCATTTGGACACTCCTAGCTCCCTCTATGCCTATAAATATCACCCCCCTCCTAAATTCACGGGTCTCCCTTCCCCCCTAAACCCTAGATCCATCCGCCGCCGCCGCCGGACGTGTCCGGACGGAACCGGACAGCGTCCGCCCGCCGCCTCCAGCCATCCGCGTGCTGACACGTGGCAGCCGCCACCTCCCACCGCCGCCGGCCCGCCCGGCCCAGGCGAGGCTCCCGTGGCCCGAAGAGCCGCGCCGCCACCTCCCTCCT